>NC_069501.1:167973186-168255686 GCF_027579735.1 Bombina bombina
TATTGTTGTAAATAAAGTTAAAGGGACAGTCTACTCCAAAAATGTTATTTAAAAAGACAATCTCTTTAATACCCATTTCCCAGTTTTGCACAGCTAACACGGTTATATTTAAATCATTTTTACCTCTGTGATTACCTTGTATCTAAGCCTCTGCAGACTGCCTCATTATTTCAGTTCTTTTGACAGACTTCCATTTTAGCCTGTCAATGCTGACTCATAAATAACTCCACGTGAGTGAGCAGAATGTTATCTATATGGCAGACATGAACTAGCGATGTTTAGCTGTGAAAAACAGTCAAAATGCACTGAGATAAGAGGCGGTCTTCTAGGGCTTAGAAATTAGCATATGAGCCTACCTAGGTTTAGCTTTCAATAAAGAATATCAAGAGAACAACGCTAATTTGATGATAAAAGTAAATTGGAAAGTTGTTTAAAATTACATGCAGAGTTAAATGAAAAGTTTAATTTTGACTAGACTGTCCCTTTAAAATACCTTATTTCCATTTATGTGAAGAAGCTGAACGTTGTAATTCTATAATAGTTTAATGGAATTGTCAACTATAATGCTTTGCATAAACTTGTGATAGAAACATACTTATACTTGTTTTTATTTCAGACCATGGGTAATTAGTATTAATTTACTGGTTTGTTGTGCCAAACAATGATCCACATCGGACTCCTATGTAAATACTTCATTAGCGCAGAAAAGTACAGCATCCCTTATCTACATAAACATGAAACCTCAAATTTTTTCTGTCCTGATTTATACAATGCACTACATTGCAGGAAAAAAAGTGCAATCATCTAGTGCTCTTGCTAATGTATAACATTCTTATAAAACTGCTGCAGACAAGTATAGTGCTGCAGACAAGTATGGTGCTGCAGACTAGTATAGTGCTGCAGACAAGTATAGTGCTGCAGACAAGCATGGTGCTGCAGACAAGCATGGTGCTGCAGACAAGTATAGTGCTGCAGACAAGTATGGTGCTACAGACAAGTATAGTGCTGCAGACAAGTATGGTGCTGCAGACAAGTATGGTGCTGCAGACAAGTATGGTGCTGCAGACAAGTATAGTGCTGCAGACAAGTATGGTGCTGCAGACAAGTATAGTGCTGCAGACAAGTATAGTGCTGCAGACAAGTATGGTGCTGCGGACAAGTATGGTGCTGCAGACAAGTATGGTGCTGCAGACAAGCATGGTGCTGCAGACAAGCATGGTGCTGCAGACAAGCATGGTGCTGCAGACAAGCATGGTGCTGCAGACAAGTATAGTGCTGCAGACAAGTATGGTGCTACAGACAAGTATGGTGCTGCAGACAAGTATGGTGCTGCAGACAAGTATGGTGCTGCAGACAAGTATGGTGCTGCAGTCAAGTATGGTGCTGCAGACAAGTATGGTGCTGCAGACAAGTATGGTGCTGCAGACAAGTATGGTGCTGCAGACGTGTGCACGTTCTTGAGTTTACCCTCCTGCTTTTAAAAAAATGAGGCCAAGAAAACTAAGAAAATATGATAATAGAAGTAAATTGAAAAGTTGTTTAAAATTGTATGTTCTATCTGGACCATGAAAGAATTTGATGGGTTTTATGTTCCTTAAATTAGTTTCTCACAGTGCTTGAGCTTCTGTATGGTTCAGACTGAAAACCAGAAGTAATGAAGCAGTGGTCTAAAGACCACTGCTCCATAGCTTGCCTGCATACTCTGAGTCAGTGGACAGAAATCAACCAGATCGAATATAATCGGGTTGATTGACACCACCTGCTAGCTGAATCTGCAGGGGGCGGCATTGCCCCAGCAGTTCACAAGAATTGCTGGTGTAATGATAAATGCTAACATTGATGTGCAGCAGACATGATACGCTACATCATATCATGTCCGCTCGCACATTAATAAATAGGCCCCTTTGAGTCACCAGCTCCTACTAAGCATTTACAAGAATTTACAGAATATACGTATATATGCATTTGTGATTGGCTGATGGCTGTCACATGATACAGGAGGAGTGGAAATAGACATAACTTTGAAATTTGTCAGAAAAAAATCTTCTACTCATTTGAAATTCAGACTAAGGGGCCGACTTATTAAAGTGCGGACGGACATGATATAATGTAGCGTATCATTTCCGCCGCACATCGATAAATGCCAACAGCATACGCTGTCGGCATTTATCATTGCACAAACAGTTCTTGTGAACTGCTTGTGCAATGCCGCCCCCTGCAAATTGTCAATCAGCCTGATCGTATAGGATTGGGCGGATTGATGTCTGCAGCCTCAGAGCAGGAGGACAAGTTATGGAGTAGCAGTCTTTAGACCGCTGCTTCATTACTGCGGAAACAGGGGCATCAAGCTCCATTCGGAGCTTGATAATTTGATCCCTATGTGCTTTTGCATTGTCTTTTCATCATGCATTTGTTGTTTATGCAAATCTACTTTATTTACTGGTCCTTTAACTGCTCACTCTTGCTAGGGACTATTTTTTTGCTGGCTGATCAGTATTTGTAAATTAAAGGACAATGCTGATTTGCAGTGTCAGTGTTTTTATAAGTAAACACACTAATGAATCCTGCATTTTAATCATTATGGGATTGGAATTCTTAGAACTGGCTTATTACATGTGCATTCAGTCATCATCTGGTAATTTTAAAAGTCTATTTGTTCAGATTTCATTGCAGGCAAATCATATCTGTGTTTATATTCTAAACAGATGATTACTCACTGGATATGGTTTAAACATTATTACAGCTAAACTGTAACTCATAGCTATCTTGCACTAAATCTCTGAGCACATAATTAGTGGAATAGATATTATAATCGTAATTAGTATTCAGAAGAAAAGTCTGCAGCTTTTGTTAAAAAAACTGCAATACCTGTTTAACCCTCAGAGTTGTAGATTCTAATCCATCTTTGATTATGGTGGTCTTTTTTTTCTTTTGAGGTTAATAAATGAAGAATAATTAAACTGGTTCATAATGATAGCTATTATGTATCAGATGTTGCTTAGTAATGATTGTGCACTATAGCACTTTGTGTCCCCCTAGAGTGAAAAGTGGTATATAAATATTATTTTATTGCTATTATTATTATTATTATTATAAATAATAATAATGATAGTTGTGTGTCTGCTCTTCTTACTTCTAGAGGGCTCTTTTGAGTTGGGCAACCTTGTTTGCTCACCTACTAGAAGTCCCCAGTGCACACATTTTTGCTTTGTTCCTGGGGCCACACAAATGAGTACTACTTTTTCCCCAGGGGCCACAAACCCTAATGCAGAGGGCCACATGTTGCTCTAAGTCCACCTGTTAGCTGTACCTGGTGTAGGGGAACCCATGTGAGGTCCAGAAATATTTTCTGTCCTACTCCTGTCCATAGAGATTGTCTACAACAGATCTCAGAAGATAATGAAAGACCAAAACTGCTGATGCTAAACCTGACTATATTTGCATTAAGACCATGAATTAGGATTATCATCATGTTGTAATGTTACACAATTCTTATATACAGTATATTCAAGCCATGCATGTCTATTGAGAATTGAGGGTTGCTGTGAAATGCAGCTAGACTGCACAGAAAACATGATGCCCCATTGAGTATGTAAAGAAAGAAACAGAACTAGAAAGCAGCTATCAAGGACATAAATTATATATTTCTTGCTGCATTAAAGGCACTTGAAGCATTGCTTGCTTATTAAGTAACAATTGAGTTGTTCCTACATTTGCTAGACAGACCAAAAAGCACATTCTGTAAACTAGATTTTATTTAAATGCTGAAACCATATAGAAGAATTAGGCAATTTGCAGCATTTAGAAGAAAACCTAAGTTACAGAATTTGCTTTTTGGCCTCTCTGGCGAGCATGGGATAAGCACATAAGTGATTGATGTCCATTTAAAATAAATAGCTTTGTTAAAATATTGCCCAGTTTTAGATGCACAAATCTATACATACAAAAATATAACCATTTGGTTTTAACACTGATGATTCTCTTGAAAGATTGAGCACATTTCATAATTGAGTCAAACAGGTAAGTGTTCTGTATTGAAGATTTGAAGGTTTCTATAATAGATAATATTAGTGTAACTCTAAGAAGTCTAAGTGCTGCTCTTAAGTAATATATGGTAACATGTAGTCCATGTAAATATGCCTGTAATACAGATGGCAAAAAAGAAGAAAGAGGGCGCCTCGTAGTGTGGTATGTTCCCAACAGGGAGATAGAGTGTAAAATTGTAAGACTTACCAGAAGGTGTTGCACCGTACTCTGACCGGTGCCAGCGGGCAGGCTAACGCTCAACAGTGGTTAGTGCACTTAACCAGGATAATCCTCAACTCGATAGTCAGCTGTTCCAGTGAGTTCCCAGCGTCTGCCATAATTCAGTGTGAACAGCTCTGTGGGAATCAGCTGTGAGTCTGCTCTTGCAACACGTTTCTCGACCATTCAGACAGGTCGTTTCTTCAGGCAATACAAAATGGATCTGTTTGATCCGTTTTGTATTGCCTGAAGAAACGACCTGTATGAATGGTCGAGAAATGCGTTGCAAGAACAGATTAAAAGCATTGTTTTTATCCTAACTATCTTGGAAGTTGTCCTTCAATTCCATTTCAAGTCTGCTTTGGTGAATACAAAGTTATACCGCAACTCACAACTGATTCCCACAGAGCTGTTCACACTGAATTAAGGCAGACACTGGGAACTCCCTGGAACAGCTGACTATCGAGTCGGGATTATCCTGGTTCAGTGCACTAACCACTGTTGAGTGTTAGCCTGCCCGCTGGCACCGGTCAGAGTACAGTGCAACACCTTCTGGTAAGCCTTACAATTTTACACTCTATCTCCCTGTTGGGAACATACCACACTATGAGGCGCCCTCTTTCTTTTTTTTGCCATCTGTTTAGATCTCCCTACACACCGGGTACAAGTGGGGCGGCCTCCTTATCACTGTCCGCATATTGCTTATGCTACATAAGCTGGAGATTTGGTTCCAATGAGAAACAAACTGTGGTAAATTTACATTGAACATATTCTTCATCATTTTTTTCCACTCCAGTTCCCTCTTTGGGATCTTTGCATGCCTGTAATACAGTTCATGGTTAATCACATACTATTCAGAATAAGGAAAAAAATTCAAACAATGAAGGAAAACATTTTTCAATATGTACAACGCAGGACTTGCCAAACAAGATAAAAGTCTTTGTATATCAGTTATGTATATTAGCAGTTTGACATACTTATAATCTTTGCTTTTTTCACTGAATTTAGAAATGTATTTTGTTTTCTTCCCATGGTATAAGTTTTATGAACAAAGGCCTAGCTTACAAGTGAAGCGCAAAATTGTGCTTTTGCGAGCGAGATATTTGCGCTCCACTCAGTAATACCATCGCACACAAATGTGAGCTAGTGTTACAAGTTAAGCACAATGCAAACACGACCTAACTTTCCCACTGCCTGGAAGCTTTGCGCTCACAAGGGCTCCAATGGGAGCCTCGTTCTCATGCCGTGAGACACAGCAAAGAACCTAGCGCAGCGCAGGGGGTAAACCATGCAACGTTGGGCAGCAAATTAAAAATATATATGTATATAAGCATATACATATATATTTAAAGTAAAAACACAGTCCCCTTAGACTTCAATGTAAAGTTTCAGTGTCGTTTTTTCTCAAACACCCGACATCACCTCAATTTAACCCCTTATAACTGCTTTGTACAGTTATTTAAAAAAAAAAATAAAGATGCTAGTATTTTTCATTTTAAGAAAGGAACCATCAACTTTATTTGGGGGGCAATTGGGTCACATTTTTTTAATTAACCAGAGTTCTGACCTCTGGTTATTTGCACAAAGTGCTCCCGCGAGCTTGAGTAAGCATTAACCTGCCACTTGTAATGGCTGGTTATTTAACATGCGCCCGTAAAGGGGCAAATTTGCCCCTTTACAGGCATATATTAAAATAGCTCTCCACTTGAAATCTAGCCCTAAATGTGCAATGGTTTGCTCAAGCCAAATAATATATATAATTGGGCCAATTTCCCTTCCATCACATATTTGTTGGATTGTGCGTTATTTGACTAATTCCACCAGAATCATGTTTTACATGAATAAGAAAAATACAAAGAATAAAAACAACTTGGGTTGTCAAAGAGAAAGATAAGAAGCTTTAAAAATACCAAAGTATTTTGTTGCCCAGGAAACACTGAACATTTAAAGGTATTTATATCTGTCAAGTTTAATAAAAAGACATAAAACAACAAAGCTGCCAATCACATAGTTGGAATCCACTGATCACAGGTAAAAGACAGTAAAGTTTTATCTCACTGCCAATTTTAGTTACAGTCCCAGATGAATTATTTGCCAAAACATTGCTCATGACATTTGGCTGCTTAACAAATGCAGATTCAAAACATATTTACTTGTAATTTCTCTGCTGTATTTGCCATGTGTCTGATAAGAGCATTGCAGCAAATGTGGATCTTTAAAGAGACATAGAAGTGCCAAAAAAGGCTCTATTGTGTTAAACATAAAGTATAGCTAAATCAGCTCTAGTGCAGCAGTGCACTACTGGGAGCTAGCTGAACGAATCTGGTGAGAAAATAATATGATTCATATATTTGAAGCTATAGAAAAGGGAGAAGGCGCCAACATAGCGTGCTTATATTTGAAGCTTCCAGTCACCAGCTAGCTCCCAGTAGTGAATTGCTACTCCTCAGCCTATCTAGGTATACTTTCAACAAAGGATGCCAAGAGTACAAAGTCAATTTTATAACCGTACTAAATAAAAAAATATATATAAAATTGCATACTCTCACTGAACCATGAAAGTAAAATCTTGACTTTCAAATCCCTTAATGTTTTTTCTAGTGGTCACATTTTTAAATTATCATTTTAAATTAAACATCATATCCCTTTAAGAAATTCTACCCTTTCTTACGTCTCTAAACATGGGGGTCAATTTAACAAATGTCGGACGGACATGATTCACTACAGCGAACCATATGTTCCTGACATCGCTAAATGCCAGCAGCATATGCTGTCGGCATTTAACAATGCAGAAGCATTTCTTGTAAAATGCTTGTGCAATGCCGCCCCCTGCACATTTGCAGCCAATTGGCCGCTAGCAGGGGATGTCAATCATCCTGATCGTATCTGATTGGAATGATTGCAGTCCGCCACCTAAAAGGTGGTGGACAAGTTAAGTAGCAGTGATCTTATGATCTGCTTTGTAACTATAGTTTCCAGATTGCCGGAAACTTTGGGTGGATTAAGCAGCATTTGCTTCTTATTAAATTTGCCCCATGGTACTTGAAAAAATGTTTTTTTTTTCTTCACAACATAGAATATCAGACAAATAAATTCCAGCATCTATCTTTTCTGTTTCTTCTTCATTAGTTGCATGTTTACATATTAAACAAAATCAGGTGAGGTGTGTTACTACTGCATTATGGGTGGTTGGTGCAAAACAAATTGTTTTAACCAAAACTAAGGGACCAATTCTCCAAGGTTTCTGGGCTTGTGAGATTCTTTAAGGATGCTCACCAGTACTTCTATTTCCCTGGTGAAATTCTGTAAAACCACACTTTTTACCCTGAAAATAGGATGTCTCGCAAAGGGGCATATACTGCATTTTTATATGGGAAGGAGATACATATATTATAAAAGTGGACAATTAAATTTGTCATTTAACATTAATAGAAAACAATAAATTGAATCATTCACACAAAAATACTCAGGAAAGAGATTTGGGGGAGGATGTGCATTACAAACAATGGTTACAATTTGCGTTCAGTGTCCCTTTAAGGGATTTTGATATTAGCGATTTTATAATTTAGGGATTATTTTCTTTCTGCATTTTTATTTTCTGGATTTTAGATATTAGGGATTATGATTTTTCTGGATTTCAAGATTCTGATTTAAGGTATTAGGGATTTTGAGTTTAGGGATTTTGATATAGACCTGTACAGAAGATGTAGCATTTCAGAAAAACAAATTTATTTCTTGGAATATGAGGGTTTTTATTAAAAAAAAAAAAAAAAAAAACCATTTAAACTAATTGAAGCAAAAGTATGTTTTTGGTACACACTGAAAAAACACTGAAAAAATAAAAGTCTCAATATATGTATGACCATGTGCATAATTTTAGAATCCACATTATTTCATTACTTCTTTTGAATGTCTAGGCATGTTATGGTGTGTTCTGTCTTTTACGTTTCAACTTTTCCACCTTAATGTGTTTTAATTAAATTGTAATGCAAATTGCGGAATATGAAATATACAGAAAACTGCTACTTTGTTTTAATTTGTGTGTATGAGATAACTGTTTGTGCTCAATGAAACTACAACCCATTCAAATGGGCTGAGCTTGTAGAGGTTATACACATCCTTTTCTTATCATTCTCCATATATGTAAAGGCATCATTATCATTTCTGTTGGGTTTTTTTTTCAGTTTAGATGGTGATTTCAAAAGGAAAAACAGCTTTTTCAAATAACAAAATAATAGTAAAGATCTTAAATACTTTTAAAACTGTCCAGCAGGTAAAATGGATCAGTTGGACCACATTAAAGGGGTGACAAATTTGCAGTACACTGTACCTTTAATGGGAGGGTTTTATGGAGGGAAAGCCATGCAATTGCTCTTCCTTGGATTTCAGATAGACATTGTGCAGCTTTGATGTGTTTTATGATCATTGACCTGCTGGATAATGAATGTTTTTCCACACAACTTTAAGCCAGAAGACATGGCTGTCTGTGCAGAATTGATTGGCACTTCTCTCTTTTCATAGTGTAATTTATATTGTGCAAAACACCTAGGGGTAGATTTATCATAGTGCGAGCGGACATGATACGATGTAGCTTATCATGTCCTCAGCACATCGATAAATGCCGACAGCATACGCTGTCAGAATTTATCATTGCACAAGCAGTTCTTTTGAACTGCTGGTGCAATGCCGCCCCCTGCAGATTCGTGGCCAATCGGCCGCTAGCAGGGGGTGTCAATCAACCTGATCGTATTCGATCGGGTTGAGTTCTGTTCACGGCCTCAGAGCAGGTGGACAAGTTATGGAACAGCGGTCTTTAGACCACTGCTTCATAACTTCTGTTTCCGGCGAGCCTTAAAGCTTGCGCGGAAACAGGGGCATCAAGCTCCATACAGAGCTTGATAAATCGGCCCCCAAGTCTGTAACAGGAAAAGCATCCTTACAACTGAATATTCCTTTCAATATAGTTAACTGTAGATTTTACACACTGGGTGATGTTTTGCCCAGGCTAAATGTTGTGACTTATAAAATAAGTGGCTTAATGATAGCTGTTTTCCCATCATGACCACAGATTTTCAGCTGTTTTATTTGAATGTGCTTTTGCTTACGGGGTAGAATGTTCCTTGTTCAGCTGTGCTTGAATTTTCAATGTAGATGCTGTTCTATTCCATAATGATGTTAGCTTGATATACTGGCCTTCTGATAGTGTGCTCACTGTAAGTCAGCTTGGTCTTGCTTTGGATGAATAGTACTTGGTTTCAGAAAATCTCTTCATTGTGCCTTGTACTGCCCTTTTAGAAATATGCAGTTTGAGTGCTGGTAAAGTTTCTCAGCAATGTAACAAAGTTAAAACAGCAGCAATCATAATTCTTGCAATGTAGGTACAGACTGGGGTTGTCCACTCCCCAAAACACAAGCCAGTACTGCCACCAATTTAAAATAAAACGGACCTTTACTAGCCCATTTCGGTACTCAACAGACATCGGATTAGCTGTACTTGGCAATTACACAATATATAACATAAGTAGTGGAAGATTCCTATAGACAACTGCCCACATTGCTAGCAACAAATGCAGCTGTATTGTATAGTTTCCCTACTGTGCTTCACATACCCTCACAGGAACCTTAATTTGAAGCACTAGGCAAGCCATATTCAAGATGTCACTAATTAAGAACGGTATACATTTTATTTTAAATTCAGGTTACCAAGCTACAACATAGTTAAGTAAGTCATAACTTTTAATACCAATAAAAGAATGTGTTTTTTAATCCTTTATCTAAGAAGTATTGTTATTCTTTGAGCCTCGTTTCTTACTATCATAATTGAATATCATTATTGAACTTCCACAATAATATTAAAGACCATTATGGTACCCTAATTAAATACTGAAAAAAAATGTTGCCTTTAAAAATGTCAATAATATATTACTTTTGGCAAGTGTACTTATTTAAAGGGATAGAAAGGTTAATATTGAAAAGTGTATGGTTCATTTCAATTTTAAATAGAAGAGTTTTTGCAATATACTTCCATTAGCAAAAATGCTTCTAGTAAAAGTTATTACTGTTTTCCCAGTGGCATATACATATATGCTATAAGGGCCTGTACACAGGTATTCAAGCTCAGAGAGCTAATGATACCATATATTGTGTCTGTGAAGACGTAATTTGTGTCATACAAGCAACTACTCATGCATGGACTCTCACAGCATATGTGCGTATGCCACTGAAAAACAAGATTTGTACTGTCATCTGCATAATGATTTAAAAAGAAAAATCAACAACACAGCTATTCAGCAACAGTATTGAGTTCCAATTCTTGCTTTACTTTGATCTTCACCATACCCTTGTGAGATTTCAAAGTAAACTTCCTTAAACTGAGTAGGGAAATACAGTGCCTGCACATGTCAAATGTATGCTCCTTGCATGTTCAGCAACAAGTATTCTGATTGGCTACTTAAAGTCCCTTTTCAAAAGGAATTGGCTACTGAGGACATTTTGAGGTAAAGTATCTTCTTTTTTGTATTGAGATTCTCATGTGAAATGTTCTAGTCAGCTTTTTGCAGATATGCCGCATAGTTTTCAAGTGATTCAGCATTTAGGTAACATATCCCTTTAATAAACTATTTGAATTCTATCTGAATAATATGTAGTTATTTAAACATAAGAACATAGTTTATATTTAATTCAGAATATAATGTTTAATTTTCTTGTAACATTAAAAGATTTACTTTACTATGGTTCTCTTTTTTATTTTACTTCTAGTTTTCGTTTCCACAGCAATAACCTCATGTACAGAGAAAACAATAGGGATTTTTTCTTGATATTATTATTTTGGGTCAAATATGTTTTACAAATTATTATCTCTGTTGCCTCGAAAAAGTAAAAAAATGAATGTATGAATTTCCATGAACTAATTTGATAATGTATTATTACAGCTTGTATCTGCTTTTGATGTTGATAATTACTCTCAACAATAGTGTAGGAAACACAGAATAAAATCATAGATTTGAAGCATTGGCTAAATTATTAGACTTATAAACCCATTTATTTTATAAACGTAATAATTTCAATAACAACTCAAATTTTCTACAATCCAATCTAGACTATAGTATAAGAAAATGTTAATGTTAATTAACCAGTACACCCAATCTAAATTGAACACAACACATATAACATATTATACAATCTAATCTGTCAATTGTAGCAGACTCAAATGCCACAGTAAGCAAACAGGTATATACATATGGCCAACAAAGACCTCGGGCTTCATTGCTGCTTAACCTCTCTGCCACCTAAAAGGTGGTGAATTGAATTCATCCCGATAAAAATGATCAGGATGATTGACAGCCCCTGCTAGCGGCCGAGAGCATGGGGGGGGGGAGGGCAGCATTGCACAAGCATTTATGGTGAAAAGCTTGTGCAATGATAAATAAGGACAGCGTATGCTGTCTGCCTACAGTGATGTCCGATTTCATAAATAAAGCCCCTTATTCTGATCCATACCAACTTTACACTTTTGGGCAATTTTTTTATAATGCAAATCAGAATCCCAGGGCAATTAAATAATTCAGTATGAGGCTATAATCTAAACTGTATGAGATATGGCTTGTCTGACTTAGTATCCAGTAATTTTTAAACAGTGTCTCCTTGCTTGAAACTTTTTTTTATGATTATATCACTTAAATTAAACAAAAAAAAACATTGTCTAACCTTTGTCCTTATGTAAAAAATTCAAGATTAGTATATGAGAAGTGAAGTTGTTATTTAGCACTGTCAAACACTTCCTCCAACTTAATACGCAGGAGAATGTTGTAAAAGTTTAAGCCGCAAGACAGAGTTTGAATGGTCTGTAAACCTGTATGTATCTAAAGACATCAGCTAACTAAAAAGTCTAATCCCTTTTGCCCAAAAACTTGTGGATTTTCTCTTGACAATCCGTTTAACATCTACTGAAAGATGTATGACAGAAAAATATATGTGGTAAGAAAATAGCAAAAGAAAAAAAAAATCCATCAAAAAGATAACAAGCCATTAAAATGAGCCAAGAAATCTGAAGGTTAGGGGGCTTAGTGCAATGGCTCAGAAGTAGGAAGAAAATCCCTAAAAGTGGATCATAACCACAGAAGCTTTATCGGTAGTCAATTTATAAAATAAGTGACGAGTGTGCAACATTGCTTCATAGAACGTAATAATGTATGAGGAGATATGGATTACTGTTCCAATATCTATGAAAGGTAATGATACATAACATTAGGATAGCAGATTGCGCTAAATACAGAAGTGGTTTAAAATAGGCTTTTACAGTTATGTGCTTTACAAAGAAAAAAGAAGAAAAAGATACATATCTGGCACAGTTCTATTATTTTTCTGTTACTTCGGAAGGGATTTGGTGATGTTTTGCAATGCTTTTTGTTTGAGTTGCAATCCAAATTGTTGTTTCCTGCAAATCACTCCTGTTATACTTAAATTATTTCCTGTATATATTTTTCAAATAAATGTGATCAGCATTGTCATGGTACATTAAGCTTTAAGGTATCCTCTAGGAGGGAACATTTAATTCAAAAATATTTTATCATTCAAATGAAATAAAAATCAGACATTTTATTATATCCCCTCCCCCCCCTTTAAAGTGGTAAAGGGAAATAAAACCTGACTTTTAAATGTTTCTGTAACATTTTTAGTTTAGAAAAATGAAAAAAAAAAATTTTGCAATATTCATTCATGAGTTATTTTTTTTCTTGGTTGTAAAATACGTACTAAATAAAGTTTTGGATTCACCCTTCATAGAAACGCTAGATTGTCTCTGTAACACTTAAAGGGATATAAAATATCTTTTGCTTTTGTATAACAATTTTACTTAGAACAATGCTGTCTAGAGAGGCCAGAAAGCAACATCTGTTACCTATATTCTCAAAATGCAGAAGCCAGCTATCTCATTTATACTTACAGGATTTGAAGGTTTGTGTTTTGTCCCATCTTGGGAGAAGGGCACAAATGCTTGATACAAAAAAGGGTTTAATGTGCTTTCATGTTTGGTGAAATTTATCTGAGCCTGCCTACACAGTGATTAGTTAGCTCACAGCACAAACTCATTTACATTAATCCAAAGTAGACCAGAAACATCTAGTAGACCAAGATTTCCAAGTGATGTATCCCTGAATTGTACTTAATATGCAAAATCTTGCATTTATTTTGTAATACAGTGCTTAAACTGTATATATAATAGGCTCCCTTTATCAAGGTGTGAAATCAGCTTTTGAGCCCATACCCTAAAGATGTGCTCATTTGAACCTGCACACATAAGTTAAGAAGCCATTTTTCTAATCAGATCTGGTGAACATAAATCATCTAGAATTGACAATAGGGAAGACTGACTAGGGGGTCAATTTATCAAGCGCCATATGGAGCTTGATGCCCCTGGTTTCCGGCAAGCCTGAAGACCGCTGCTCCATAAGTTGTCCTCCTGCTCTGAGGCGGCGGACAAAAATCAACCCGGTCAAATATAATTGGGTTAATTGACACCCCCTGCTGCGCAATACAATTAGATATATTCTCTGTCAAAAAAAAACAAAAAAAGGTCTGCGGGTAGACGAGGTTTGCTGTCATGAACTTTGTGTACCCAGACTTTCAGAGAGCAGTATGCTGCCCCATTTAACATTGCACAATCCGCTGATCGTGCAATGCCACCCCCTGCTTGCGCACTGTCAATTGCACGCAAGAGTGGGCTGTCAATTGTCCTAATCCGATCGGGATGATTGCAATTCACAACACTTTAGATGGTTGAGAGGTTAAGTAGCAGCAGTGTTAAGACCACTGCTACTTAACTAAGCGGGGCTCCAAAGCTGCTATATAAATGGAGACCAAAATATCAAATGGAGGGGAAAGGGGTCAAAAGTAGGAGCAGTACATTGCGGAATTTGTTTTTGTATTTATTTATATATATATATGTATATATAAATAAATGAAATAAACAGGTCCCGCACTCTCCGCTATGAAAACACAAACTTCTTTAATTGAACTGTGACATTTCAGGGTAGTTAGCCCCTTCCTCAGACAGATAATGTTATCTATCTGAGGAAGGGGCTAACTACCCCGAAATGTCACAGTTCAATTAAAGAAGTTTGTGTTTTCACAGCGGAGAGTGCGGGACCTGTTTATTTCATTTGTTTACTTTTCCTACCCAGAGCACCCCGGAAGTTGGAAGTTTATTGTGTGTGCAGATCCCCTGCTTGATGTTTTCCTATATAAATAAATATATATTTATATGTATATATAAATATACATATATATATATATATATATATATATATATATATATATATATATATATAAAACACACACACACATAGATATATACAGTATATTTATATACAGAGTAAAAACTGTTTACCTTGTTTGTCTCCGAAGCCGCTATATAAATGGAGCCCAACATGTTCTCTGTAGGAACAGTACATTGCAGAATATATTTGGGTGTGTTTATATATGTATGTAACTATATATATATATATATATATATATATTATACAGTATATCTTTATATACGTAGTTTGAGATTAAATGATTTCCTTAACTTGCAATTCATGGCAGTTCTCCCTTGTAACCATAGGGTCACATTTATGTGTTATACCTTACTGTGAGGTATACTATGTATTGAAAATCTTACTTAAAACTACTCTTAAATCTTTAGTTTTTCTAATATATATTGTTACATTTGCAAATTACATTTATTTACCAAGTTATACAAGCTGCTCTCAGAAAAGCTAACTTGACATTTCAATGCCTGGTCAAGCAGGCAAAATAGCATTTAAGTGCTGCTATAATTATCCTTTTAAAATTTATAACAGAACAACAAGCCAGGTAGACATTATAGCGCTCTTTTATAATGTATAGATTATGTATAAAAGGATATGGAAAGCATTAGCAGTTGAATGTGAGTTTGTGTGTGTGGGGGGGGAATAAATAATAATAATCCAACAAACCAATTGAAATGAAGGACGTTATTTTCAGCAAGTTAAAAACACATTCTCTGTGGGTTGAATAGGATCTTTGGAATCATAAACGCCTGTCAAAAATACATGTTCTTACCTTTTATTATCTTTGTGTTTAAGGAACAAATACAAGAATTATATAAAAAACAGTACATTCACTGTATTTTTTTGAATGTCTCATTTTGCAAGTTTGAGATTCATTATTAAATGTGTATTCCGTTTGCAATACCAAGAAACCTGCATTATTTTATCCCTACCCAATCTTTAAATTTAAGCCATCACATTATATAGAACATTCCCGAGGCCCTCCTGCAGCCAGTGTAATCTCACTCATTGCTAGCGTAATTTTATGGTTGCTAAATTCAAAGTGGAAACATATGGAAGTATCAGGATTACTATTTGTCATTCTTTTAATCAGTGCTGACATATAAATTGTCAAGATTATACACACTTAAACGCTTCTTCTGCTCTTATTAAAAATTATTATTTTATCATGTTTGCTGTATAGTGACTAAGGGATTAAAATGATGTAGTTGATGTGGTGGTTCATTTGCCCAATAACTATTTGCTAATCCCTTGCAGAAATAAACTCTAGTTCCTGATTGGTCATCCAAGCTTGTTATCCATGGGAAGTTACATGAAAGAGTTCCATTTAGTTAGATAATACAATCTATTTTATTACCTCCTGCTAATCACTAAGGCTTTGCCCTAAAGTAGTTGTGTTCCCTTGGGAAAAAATGCTATCATGATAAGAACATTACTTTAAAAGCTCTGGCCATTTAATAAAGGGACTGGAAACCCCAAAATTGTCTTTCATGTTTTGGATAGAACATACAATTTTAAACAGCTTTCCAATTTACTTCCAATTTCAAATTTGCTTTGTTCTCTTGTTATCCTTTGCTGAAGGAACAGCATTGCACTGCTAGCAGCTAGCGGAACACATCTAGTCAGCCAATCACAAAGACAAATGTGTGCAGCAGCTCCCACTAGTGTAGGATAGGTGCATATTCCTTTTCAACAAGGGATACCAAGAAATCAAAGCACATTTCAAAATGGAAGTGAATTTAAAAGTGTCTTAAAATTACATGCTCTATCGGAATTAGATTTTTTCATCCCTTTAAGAAAAAAATCTCAGTACATGTTATAGCTAAAAGTGGGATTTTACTATAGTCTTGTTTGAAACTGTGATTAAATTGATAATTTTGTTGCACATTGTAAACAGAGTAGGCTTCTAAATATAGGTTAAGGATTTTGAGAACATTAGAATATTAGTTTATGTAAATGAAGCGCTCTGTTTATGAAGCTATAAAAACAATTTTGAATCCCTTTGCAGTGTGAGTTTCCAACACCAAATTAAGAAGGGGCAATCATAATGCTGTTGCTTTCTAATCTCTAGGCCACCTCAGGATGACTGACAAGTCCTGCTCTCACGCAATTGGTTGGTCAAGATTAGAGGGTAGGGATAAACAAGAGATTGCTTTTGCAATGTTAAAGGGACACTCAAGTCAATATTAAACTTTTATGATTCAGATAGAGCATGCAATTTTACCTTGAGGACTCAGAGGGCGATTTAAGAAGCTGCAAATGCAGCTGTTTCCGTGGGAGCCTTCAGGCTTGCCGGAAACTTAAGTTAAGAAGCAGTGGTCTTAAGACCGCTGCTCCATATCTGGTCCACCACATCTGAGGCAGCAGACAGCAATCATCCCTATCGGCTTTGTTTGATATGATTAATACCCCCCGCTAGCGGGCAATTGGGTGCAAATGTGCAGGGGGCGGCATTGCATTAGCATTTCACACAAAATGATTGTGCAATGACAAATGTTGATAGCGTATGTGGGGCGGACATGGTCCGCTACAGCACATTGATAAATTGGCCCCTCAGTATTTTTCTTCATGTTTTATGTAATTTTAAACAACTTTTCAATTTACTTCCATTAACAAAATATGCACTATTTATATTTACACTTTGAGTCACCAGCAAGAATTCACAGAATATATGTATATGCATTTGTGATTGGCTGATAGCTATCACTTGATACAGGAAGTGTTGAAATAGACATAACTGAAACTTATCAGAAAACAAATTCTACTATTCATTTGAAGTTCAGACTAAAGTGCTATTGCATTGTCTTTTTATCATGCATTTGTTGATTATGCAAATCTACTGTATTTAGTGGTCTTTTAACTTACAATGCTGCGTCGCTTCTTCAAACTCTAGTTGGAACCTTGTCTGCTTAAGGCTAAGGAGCCGATTTATGAAGCAGGGGATGCTGCTTATTCCGCGCGAGTCTTCTTGCTCGCTGGAAATGTAAGTTAAGAAGCAGCGGTCTTAACTCGTCCGCCACCGCTGAGGCGTGGACAGCAATCATCCCGATCGGATACGATTGGGATGATTGACAGCACCTGCTAGTGGCCGCGAATCTGCAGCACCTTTTTACTAGAAATGCTTGTGCAATGAGAAATGTGTATGCTGTCGGCATGTGTCGATGTGGGGCAAACATGATTATGTCCGCCCACACCTTCATAAATCGACCCCTAAGACTAAGAAACTGTACTCAGAATAATTCTGTCATCCATATGAAAGAGCAAATTCCTACTAATGTTCATCGGCTAATAAGCATTTCCTATTAATGTACATTGGCTAATATGTGCTCATTGTCCTACTGAATTTATAAAAATACTTTCATTATTATTGTTATTTTGTTGTCATTATTATTGTTTTTTTTGCAAAGTGCTGCTAAAATCTGTAGCACTTGGTGTGTACAATATTTATTTACTTGAGTAATAGTTTTATGAAGTAACACTAGTACTAAACAGAAACACCTGTGTATCATTACACTTTAAAGGACCATTACAGACAGTAGAATTGCTTAAAGGGATATTGAACCCAAATTTTTTTCTTTTATGATTCAGATAGAGCGTGCAATTTTAAGCTACTTTCTCATTTACTTCTATTAGCAATTTTTCTTTGCTCTCTTGCTATCTTTATTTGAAAAAGAAAGCATCTAAGCAAGGAGCCAGTACATTTTTGGTTCAGACCAATGGACAGCATTTGTTTATTGGTGCTGTTTAATCAGCAAGGACAACCCAGGTTTTACACCAAAAATGGGCCAGCATCTAATCTTACATTCTTGCTTTTCAAATAAACATACCAAGAGAATGAAGAAAATTTGATAATAGGAGTAAATTAGAAAGTTTCTTAAAATTGCATGCTCTATCTGAATCACAAAAGAAAAAATTTGGGTTCAGTGTTCCTTTAAACAACAAATACAAGACAATACAATATCACTTTAAATGTCAAACTAGCAGTAGATTATTTTCTGGCAAATTTAAAAGTTTAATGGGACAGTATACTATAAAAAAAGTTTCCCTTAATGTGTTTCCAATTATTTTGTTTACCAGCTGCAGAGTATAAAATGTATAAGATTTGCCTTGTAAAGTCTTATTTGTGTATATGAATTAATTGATTTTCTGTTTTGAAGCCACTACCTAATAAAATGGGTTGAGCTTGTAGGTATAATTAGATCTCATTACTTTATCACATTGTGTACATACACATGCTTCTTTGTCTTATATCTCTCCATAAACCAATCACCAATACTTGGAGAGAACAATGGAAAAATTAACATGTTATTACCTTATCTCTGCTATAACCCACTGGGAGTGTAATTTCTTCTACTGGCTGTGTTAACACAGCTTGGCCTTGAGGCCAAATACTTTCAGGATGGGTGGGGATACCACAAGCTAAATAAACTATTTCAAATGCCAACATAAGGTTAATGGAAATACTTGTAAAAAATTTAATACACTCAAGCAGGTAAAGTGGATGATTGGGAACAAATTAAAGGGGAGAAAATCTTTGAGTAAACTGTCCCTTTAATTTCCCTGTCACCTGTGTAATGTGACAGCCCTCAGCCAATCACAGACTAATTTGTATACACCTTCTCTGTAGGAGCTGGTGCTTCAGAAGATGCACATAAAATATTATGCATAACTTGATAATGTAAGTAGATTGGAATTTTTTTTTAAATTAAACACTCTGGGGCTGAATTATCAAGCTCTGAAAGGAGCTTGAAGTCCGTGTTTCTGTGCAAGCCTTCAGGCTCGCCAGAAACAGCAGTTATGAAGCAGTGGTCTAAAGGCATCAATCCACCAGATCCTATACGATCGCGCTGATTGACACCCCCTGCTAGCAGACAAATGTGCGCGAATCTGCAGGGGCGGCATTGCACAAGCAGGTCACAAGAACTGCTTGTGCAATGATAAATGCCGACAGCCTATTCTGTCTACATTTATCGATGTGCGGCGGACATGATACGCTACATCATATAATGTCCACTAGCAGTTTCATAAATCGGGCCCTCTATCTGTATCATGAAGATTTAATTTTGTTCCAGATTGAGTTTTTCCATAAATTACAGTTTCATTTTTTACGTGCTGGGCACATCCATCAAAGTTCAAAACATTATCTCTTTAGCAATGCAACGCTACAGAACTTAAATGAATAGTTAAGTCAGAATTAAACTTTCTTGATTTAGATAGCGCATAGAGGTTTAAACAGCTTTACAATTTACTTCTGTTATCAAATTAGTTTTGTTCTTTTGGTAATCTTTGTTGAAAAGCATACCAATTAAGGAACAAAAACAGCAATACACTATAGGGCACTAGCTGCTGATTGGTGGCTGCAAATATATGCCTTTTGTCTTTGGCTCACAAGATGTGTTCATCTAGCTCCTAGTAGTGCATTGCTGCTCCTTTAACAAAGGATACCAAGAGAATGTTGCAAATTTGATAATAATAATTTTTATTATCACTTCAAAAGGACAGTAAACATCTTGAAATTTTGATATATAGGGGTCGATTTATGAAGCAGCGGATGCTGCTTCCGACCCACTCCGCTTCAGTTCCGCCTTAAGCAGAAGTTAAGAAGCAGTGGTCCTAAGACCGCTGCTCCTTAACTCGTCCACCACCTCTGAGGTGGCAGACAGCAACCAGCCCGATCAAATACGATTGGGTTGATTGGTACCCCCTAGCTAGCATGATAAATTTACCCCTAAAAGGTATTTATACATAGTAAAACAACTTATACTTTAATTATTTATATTCCTCTCTTTTTTTGTAAATTTAGCTCCGGAAGTTGTGGATCTTCTAATTCTCAGAATAAATATCTTTTCCTAAATGGCTACTGAAAAATAATTGCAGAAAACAGGATGTCAATCTGTTTTATAATGTTTAGACTTGGCTGGTATGTTATTTTATAACAAGACAACATAAATGTAATAACAAGGTGTTTAGTGCCCCTTTAACGTAACACTAACTAGTCTATATTATATGGCATTAGTACACTTTATCATTGTATGTTATATTGAGACCAAATGATATGTTATTTTTCCTGTAACCTTATCTAGTGTTAAGCTGCTCTATTGTGCATGTTGTGTTGAAAAGATTTTTTTTTTTCCAAAATCAGTGTGCCGTCTGCTTCCCTGTTGAGAAGAAACTTATGTGCCAGCTGGATATCTGCAAGGTGTTGTTGCCCTCCTTTCTTAAGGTTGTTATTCAGCTGACAATTGGTAAACTTTGATTTCCTAGTAGTATGGGTCATGTCTATTCTTTTGATTAATTCTTATCTTTCTTTCTTTTTTTGCCTTGTTGGTATAGCTGCTCCTGCAGCTAAAGTGCCCTTTGAGAGTCAAACTAGTAAAATGTTTGCAAATTTTTTTTTTTTTTTTTTGTATTATAGCTAGCATAGAAGTAACATGGAATTATATGTTAAGAAACACACCTACTTCATGGGCGTACAGCACAGTCTGCTCACAAGGAAGGTGGCATTTGCAGACTTGTATTGACATAAGTTCCTATTTTGTTGAGATCTTGAGCATAACCTTTTGCAATCTGTTTTTATTAATGAACATTCCACTTGGTGGGAATACTGTAGCTACAGTGTTTGTGGTTACACATCTTATGATTTGCTTTTAAATTATTTATCCAGATAGTTGATTTTTATTTTTCTTAAACTTGATTGATTGCATATTATATTTTTTCATCTTTAGGAAAGATTATCCAAAAGTTAAAATAAAAGTAATTTCACCAGATCAGATCATTGAAATTATCATTCTTATTTAATATAAGACCTAAAATTAACGTGGTTCTTACATGAACTAACCATACTGGGCTAAATATGAGATCTTTAAAGGGATACAAAACTGTAAGACAGAGCATACAGTTTTAATAAAGTTTTCTGTTGACTTCTATCATCAAATTATCTTTGTTGAAGTGATACCTAGGTAGGTGTCTGGAGCACTACATGGCAGGAAATAGTGCTGCCCTCTAGTGCTCTTGCAAATGGATAACATTCTTCTAAAACTGTTGCCACGTAGTCTCCAGGTCATGTGCACACTCCTGAGCTTACATCCCTGCTGTTCAACAAAAGATGCCAAGAAAACAACAAAAGATAATTGAAGTAAATTAGGAAGTTGTTTAAAATATTGTGCTCTATCTGAATCTTTAAAAATCTTATGTAATATAAAGCCTCAAGAATCAAAGGGGAGCATAATTAACAGCATTCATCCATAAATAACCAAGGTGAGCTCTAAGAAAGACAATTTCCTTATAACTATTTGACAACAATTGATGTAGGTATCGATAGCAGAAATGTTAAAATGATGTCAGTTTACAACATACTTAACAAATCAAATACAAAGAACTAGATTCAACACAAATTGGAACTAATAAAATATTCAACAGAAGATAGTTTTAATGTGACAGAAGCTCTACAGTTTTAAAGAAATCTTATTTAAGTTCACCAGGATTAAGGGGATATGAATAATGTTTAAATCTCTTGATTGCAACTTACACTATGGAGCCGATTTATAAATGTCTAGCGGACATGAAACGCTGTAGTGTATCATGTCCGCCAGACATCTCTGAATGCCGACAGCATATGCTTGTGCAATGCCGCCCCCTGCAGATTTGCGGCCGCTAGCAGGGTGTTTCAATCAACCTGATCATATGCGATCCGGCGGATTGATATCCGCAGCTTTAGAGGCAGCAGACAAGTTAACTCCTGTTTCCGGCGAGC
The DNA here is from genome assembly GCF_027579735.1 of Bombina bombina. Classification (NCBI taxonomy): domain Eukaryota; kingdom Metazoa; phylum Chordata; class Amphibia; order Anura; family Bombinatoridae; genus Bombina; species Bombina bombina. The sequence goes on from NC_069501.1 coordinate 167,995,495, forward strand.
CTGAAGGCCCGCACGGAAACAGTGGTATTTGGCCCCATTCGGGCCATGATAAGTTGGCCCCTTAATGGCAAAAAGTACATTAATTCATGATCATCACACCTGTATAAGCTTGTTGCACATCACATTCTAAAACCATGGGCATTAATAAGGAGATGGCCTAATAGCTGCAACTCTTCTGGAAAGGCTTTCTGTATGATTTTTAGGTTTGTCTGTTGAACATATTCAGGATTTGTGCTGTCAGACAGTGATTGTGGACAAGAAGATCGGACACAATCTGCATTTAAGTTAATCCCAAAGGTGTTTAGTGGGGTTGAGGTCAGGGTTGCCACTTCATACCATATTAGTCAAACCATGTCTTCATGGACTTTACTTTGTGCACAGGGGCATGGTCATGCTAAAAGAGGAATGGGTTTTCCTCCAACCTGTTGCCACAAAGTTGGAAGAACCCTATTGTCTAAAATGTCTTTGTTTCTTGCATAATCAAGATGACCCTTCCAGTGATGTGCAGTCACTAGAGGCAGGTGAGGCAGTGCTTCACCTCTCATATGGGCAAAAATATATATTTTTTTATTGGTTTTAAAAAAAAATTTTTAATTTTTTTCCCCAGCATTTTTTTTCTCACAGCTATATGTTGTGCAATGGAGAAGCACAAGCAGGTCTGCCCACCATTACACAACATGCTGTGCCATCTACTGGATGAAAGTGGTTAAGATCATTGCATGGCCCATAAGTGCTTTATTTGAGGCAGTCCTATTTGGGCTGAACCAATCCAGCGAGAGGCATTAGTAAGTGGAACATAGGATTGGGGCTGGATGTTAAATCATATCAAACAAAACAAAAACGGAAAAAAACAACTTTCATATATTTTGTTGCTGTCCTGTGAACCTGCTAGCTTTGCTAAAGTGAAAAAGAGAGTTCTGTTCTTCCCCTCTAAGTGCAGTGGAATGTGCCACTGTCACTTCCTGAATCCTTACAGAGCAGGAAAAGAGGCACAGAGAGCAGTGTTTCAGCCACATCTTATTAAAGTAAGATTTTACTGAAAGGGATTCTGTTAGTGAAAATGATAATTTAATGAATGTGGTTTAGTGTTTTTTTTTCTCTTTTACAGCAGGGTCGCTTTTGTATTTTGTTTACTCAAACTTTACACCCACTAACTTAGCAGCTTGCCTCTGTACTGCACACTAAATTATAGACTCATTTTCTGAACTCTCTGCAGCTCTGCTGTTTTATTACTTTAAAATGCAGTGGTCCCTCTCTCTCCCCCTTGTGTGTGTGTCTCTCTCTATATATCTAGCCATCTCTCTCCTTATGTGTTGTTCTCCCCCATGGTCTCTTTCTCTCTCTCTGTCTCTCCCCCCCACCTTGTGTGTGTGTGTCTCTCTCTCTCTCTATCTATCCATCTCTCTCCTTATGTGTTGTTCTCCCCCATGGTCTCTTTCTCTCTCTCTGTCTCTCTCCCCCCCCCTTGTGTGTGTGTGTCTCTATCTATCCATCTCTCTCCTTATGTGTTGTTCTCCCCCATGGTCTCTTTCTCTCTCTGTCTCTCTTCCTCCCCCTCTGACTCTCTCATCCCTTATGTAATGAAAGAATCTATAAGCATAATTTGCAGCATTAAAGTAAAAAGTATGTTTTAAACATATTTTAATGGGCATGGATTTCTAGATCTCATAATCAGAGCAAGCATTGTGTTATCTGGCAAGAGTTTCTGTTACAATCCTTTTAGACTAAAATCAGATGTTTACTAAGTTGACCAGTTTTCCAAGACACCATTTAAAGGGACATGAAACCCATATGCAAATTTAAATAACTTTCCAATTTACATCTAATATCTAATTTTCTTTATTCTTTTGATGTCCTTTGTTGAAAAATCATATCTAAATATGCTCAGTATCTGCTGATTGGTGGCTGCACATAGATACCTCATGTGATTGGCTCACCTATGTGCATTGCTATTTCTTCAACAAAGGATATCTAAAGAATGAAGGCATATCCTAGCCACTGCCTCACCAGCCTCTGACGTCACTGCATGTCACTGGACCCTTCATTGGAACTAAAGAGCCTAGCCCAAACCCTGAGCATTATCCCTCCTCTACCAAACTTTATAGTAGGCACTATGCATTCTGGTAGGTAGCATTCTCCTGGCATCCACCACACTCATATTTTTCTATCAGACTGCAAGATGAGGAAGTGTGATTCATCACTCCAGAAAACATGTTTTTACTGCTCCAGTGTCCAGTGACACCACACCAGCTGACCCTTGGCATTGTGAATGTTGATGTGAGGCATGTGTACAGCTGTTCAGCCATGGGAAGCCATTTCATTATCTCTGATTCATACGTTATCCTTTGTGCTTCAGCACTTGGCAGCTTGGCTCTATAAGTTTGAGTGGTCTACCACTTTGTGGCTGGGCTGTTGTTGCTTCTAGATACAACTGAACTCAATAATTAGTTAGATTAGCCACATACTTTTTGACATATAGGGCCAGATTATGAATGGAGTGCTATCTTGATGTGTGCCCGTAAAAATGTGTGCCAGTTTACGGGCGCACGTTAAATAACCAGCCATTACAAGTGGCTGGTTAATGCTACCACAAGCTTTGTGGTTTCACAAAGCTTCTGGTAGCATTAACCAGACACTTTGTACTAAGCGCAAATTAACCAGTTCAGACCTCTGGTTAAAAATAAAAAGTTGCCTCAATTTCCCACAAAATAAAGAGGACAGTACATTAAAATAAAATCTAAATATGAGCATCTTTTTTAAAAAATAAAAAAAACAAAAAAAAAAAAAAACTGCACAAAGCAGTTATAAAGGTTTAAAGTGAAGGGATGAGAGGTGTTAGAAAAAATATGGCACCTACAGTGCCGTTACATGGAGGTCAATGGGGGACTGTGTTTTCTCTATAAATATATATGTATATATATATATATATATATATATATATATATACACATACATATATATATATATATATATATATTTATCTGTTAATATGTGTATTTATGTATTGCTCTCCTACGCTGCGCAAATTGCCCCCTGGGCTGCCCTAGGTTGTTTGCCGTGACTGCCAGCATGAAAATGAGGCTCCCCTTGGAGCCTATGGAAGCAAGCCCTTGTGAGCACTTGGTCTGCAATACTTGTAGCTCACATTAACGTGCGATGACATTAATGAGTGGAACACAAATATCGCGCTCGCATAAGCGCAATATTGAGTTCCACTCGTAATAGTGTGTTAAACCTTACTTTTTAACCTTGTTTTCTTTATACTTGTGAAAAATGTCTTTATATGTTTAACATTTAACTTCATACAATCTTACATCTCCTCACATTTAGATGGTGAAGCGAGCACATCAAATGTTAGTATGTAAATACCAATGCATACTGAATGAATAAATAAGTGAATAGTATTTTTTTTTTCTTTGTGGTACCTATAGTAGAGAAAATCACCTCCTGCAACATTTGTGAGAGGATATGTCAGTCATCTCAGACATTTTAGTTTAAGGTGTTTTAAGGGAAACCGTGGTCTAATATTGGTGCTTCCTAACATATGGTTGCATGAGTGATCCTAAACCACAATAACTCTGTAGCTGCATCTGCAGTTTCATACATGACGCTCATAAAGTGCTGGTGAGTCATATTTTAGCCTTCCGTCTTGAACAAATATTTTCACAGAAGCTACAGGCCAAAGAATTTGAAAATCTGTGAATAACCTTTATCTCAGGAAGATCGTTGCAGGTGTAAAGATAGTTTAAAAATAACTAGTTATGTGGGATCTGCAGGAATATTTGTCTACTTCTCTAACTGCAAAGATCTCCATGCTGTCTGTTTATAATTGGTTGCTATTGGGAAAAATGACTATTGTTTAAGTAATGTATGCATGTCTATAAATAGGTGACTAATGGAGGAACATTTTTAATTAACCTTTAATTTTACATTGTTACTATTTATAAAACACTAAATTCACAGTAAGCAGATGGAGTAAAAATCTTTTAAGTTGGAGAAAATTCCCTTGCATGCTTCAGTAAGTGGCTCATGTTTCTGAACTAATTGATCCCTGTTGAATTGCATAGGTTGTAATTGTACTGTCAGAATGTAGAGACTTCCTAGGCAGGCATCTAAGTTAACATAAATTAAAAAATAATCAAGCAATTTATTCACATTTTATTAGATTTAAAATTAATTCATTCACATATCTAAATTAATTAATTCTAATTCTATCTTTCTATCTATCTATTTCTTTCCTTCTTTCTATATGACTTTAGAATTAAAGTAAAAATGGGGAGAATGATTCATGGAAAAAAACGGTAGATGTTGCTAAAGTTGAAAAAGTCAATCCAAATGTCACATATAGCACTAGAATCTGATGAATGTTTTTGTAAATACTTTCCTTCAGAAAATATAAATCTATTGTGAAATAAAACTAATAGAGCACTGAAAAAAATGGGAGTGTGTACACATAGGCCCAAGTTACGAGTGGATCGCCAATAATAACGCAGGTCATGAGAAGCAGTGTCGCTGGACGGCGCTAACATTAGCTCATAACTTGATATTACAAGTCAATGGCAAATCCCATTTACCAGAGAATGGTTAGTGCAACTGACATCGCTCTAGCACAACCTATACTTTAAATGGAGATCACGATCATACTAAATAACGCTGGTATGACAAGTTAAAAGTTATAGTTTGAGCTTGAGAGAAAGTTTAAACAGCGCTAGAATATTTAGTACAGCTTAAGACCTGGGGGCCAAATTATCATGCCCCTTGTTTCCGGGGAGCCTTCTGCTCCGAACGCTGCTCCATAACTTGTCCACCTGCTCTGAGGACACGGACAGAAATCAACCTGATCGAATACGATTGGGTTGATTGACACCCCCTGCTAGCGGCTGATTGGGCACTTTGATAAATATGCCCCCTGAAGTAAAGTGTAATGGGCATTTTTATCAAAGTGCGAGTGGACATGATACGATATATCGTATCATGTCCACTGCACATTGATAAATACCGACAGCATATGCTGTTGGCATTTATCATTGCACAAACAGTTCACCAGAACTGCTTGTGCAATACTTCCCCCCTGCAGATTCACGGCCAATTGGCCGCTAGCAGGGGGATACTGGGAAAGAACAATATGAGAAAATGTGACATACTCTGGGATATGGTAAATCTTTGGTGATATCATATATTTCCTATAGATTATTGGTAGCCACAAGTGAAATACTCACTATAGTTTTTTTTTCCTCTCTCTTTTGTTTAGTAACAGATTTTGTGGTATTTTCTCTGAATTAATCAGTGTACTGATAAATATTATTATTTATTTATAAAGCGCCAACAGATTCTGCAGCCCTGTCCATGGGTACAAAGATAAATGTACAAGAGTGAAACATTACAATATAGGACAAAATTTAACAAGCAAAAACAGGGTGGATTGAGGGTCCTATTCTTCCGTGGGAATTTACTGTACAATCTAGATGGGTAGGAGGATTAGACACAGGAGGTGGGGACTGCAAAGCTGAGAATGATGTTAGTGTGGAGTTAGATGTGGGCAACTATTAGGTAGGTGGAATTCATTTGTTACTGAGTTGGGTGATAAGCTTACCTGACAAAATGGTATTTAGGGAGCATTTACAGGAAGACAGGTTAGGGGAAAGTCTGACAGGAAGTGTGTTCCAGAGGGTTGGTGCCACACCAGGGAAGTCCTGTAGTCTAGCATGGAAGGAGGTGATGGTAAAGATTGTTTAGTGTGAATGAGATAAAAGCAGAACTTGTGGAATTCTAAAAGATAGCTATATCTGTCTGTGAATTTCCTGTGTACTTCGTACAGTTAACCATTAAGGGGGCATAAGATACCTAGTATTTTCAAGACTTTTTAAACTATAGCAAAACATGAATAGACTAGCTGAGCTGTTTTCTCAATACCTTAACACCTTGTTTGTTTGGTAGAAAGGGGCTTTAAAATATCATTTAACAAAAATTGCATTGCTTTGCAGTAACTAATTTTAGCATCTCCATGGGAACAATTTAAACAAAGATCTGTGGTTGGATTTAAGCTATAGGGGGATATTTATCAAAGGTCTGGCGGACCTGATACCACAGTGCGGATCAGGTCCACCAGACCTCGCTGAATGCAGAGAGCAATACGCCGCCCCCTGCGGATTCGCGGCCAATCGGCCAACAGCAGGGGGTGTCAATTAACCCGATCGTACTTTAGACCGCTGCTTCATAACTGGTGTTTCTGGCGAACCTGCAGGCTCGCCAGAAGCACAGGCACTCAAGCTCCATCCAGAGCTTTATAAATGGGCCCCATTGTCTAGTCAAAGTTAAACTATCATGATTCAGATAGAGCATGCATTTCTAAGAAACTTTCTAATTTACTCCTATTATCAATTTTTCTTTGTTCTCTTGGAGTCATTATTTGAATATAAGCTTAGGAGATGGCCCCTTTTTGGTTCAGCACCTGGGTAGTGCTTGATGATTGGTGGCTACATTTAGACACCAATCAGAATGTGCTACCCATGTCCTGAACTAAAAATGGGCCGGCTTCTAAGCTTACATTCTTGCTTTTTTAAATAAAGATAACAAGAGAACTAAGAAAAATTGATAATAGAAGTAAATTTGAAAGTTGCTTAAAATTGCATGCTCTATCTGAATCATGAAAGTTTAATTTTGACTAGACTATTCCTTTAAGCTTGTAAAGTGGCACTTCCAATTCTCGTAATTGTAAAACCCACATTTTTCATAATCAGATTTCAGGAAAATTGGGTGAAATAAATAAAGAAATTATATTGAAAATGTTTTTTTTTTTTTTTTTTTTTCTGTTACACATAATTAAACATTTTATATGACAATCTCAATGTGTTGAATGCTCCTTTAAGACTCAGTCGTACAGACTTGAACTTCCTGTATTTTCAAAGTCAAAATAACCTTTTTTGTGGTCAAAAATATTTTAAGATCTTTAAATAGTGCTCATATGTACGATTAAAATTTTAGTTTGCTATCACTTTTTATGGGCATTTCATAACTTTTATTTTGGTGGAGGGGTGTCCCTGTCCCATCTGTTGGACCTATCATAGTCAACAATTTGTCTTTAGGGATACATTGTGCATAAACATGTATTTCCTGTAAAAATGCATTTTTTTTTACTTTAACATGCCTTTAATACAGTGTTTCTCAATGTTGTTGACATAAGTACCTCCTACAGCCCCCAAATATCTATGTATCCCCTACATTTAAATTGTGCATCTACTAATCAAGAGGGAAGAGAGAGGATGAAGCAGAAGACTGGAGAAGGACAGAAGTGGAATGAGTGAAAAGCAAGAGAGAAAGATGAAAAAGTGAAGAGATAGAGAAAATAGAATAAAAAGGGAGAGATAGATCGAGGGGAGAGGGAAGGGGGGAGAGACTGAATAGAGAGAAGGGAAGAAAGAAAATAATTAAGAAAGGGAGGAAGAGAGTGAGCAGAGAGAAAAAGGAGAGAGAGCAAAGAGGGTGAAGAGAGAGGATAGAGGTTAGATAGAGGGTGCAGAGAGAAGATAGATGAGCAGAGAGAGAAAGGAGAGGGTAAAAAGTGAGATTAAAGAGAGAGGTATAAATAGAGAGGGGATTGTAGAAAGAGAGTTAAGAAAGAAATAGAAAGACAGTGAAGTGAAAAAGTGAGAAAGGGGAGATAGGGAAGAGAAAAAGGGTAGCATAAATGAGAAAAAAGGGAGATAGTGAAAAGATAGAAATGAGAGTTTGAAAGAGTAAGGATAGAGTGCAGAAAAAGAGTGCAGCCAGTTATGGAAGGTCATAGCAGACCCGGCAGATTGTTTGTATGTTTATTTGTTTAAAATCATTGTCAGCTCTGGAGCTGTCCTAAGCAGGATGTCAGTGCCCTCTACTTGTCTCCAAGCAGTGGGTGGCTTAGTCTGACCTCCTCCTCTCATGTGTACCTTCCTCTGTCTTCTCTCTGTGTGAAATGTGTGCCCCTGTCTGCCCAGTTTAGGAGACAGCAGTATTAACACATGCAGTGTACACAGTATAACTCCCAATGAAACTTTATGTTGGGACATACAGCCCCAAGATACAGCACGGAATGTCAGAATGCAAAAGGCAGATCTTCCCTTGACTTTCTGTCAACTCAACCACAACAACACTGGGTACACAGCCACACATAAAAAACAGAGGCATGCTACAGGGTCTTAAGCAACCTCCTATTTACCATAGCACTATGGCTACTTCTGCTTAGGAAATGCTGACCCTTCTGTGTACCCTTGTGGTCCATGTATCCCCAGGGCATGCATACAATTGGTGGAGAAACACAGCTTTAGCACATATAAAAAGGCTGAAAGTTTTCATGAGCACTCAATGGGCAACAAAAATATATATTAAATATAATAAATATAAAATACCCTTTAATATAATGAACTAATCTTGCTTAAATAGACATGAAACAGTGCTTCTTTAATATGAAACAATATGTTAAATCAAAATTAACATAAAAAGAATCAGATTGTGTTAAAAAACAGCAGAAACCGTAATTGTTTTTTTTTTTTGCTAAATAAGCACTTCTCTGTTTAGCCACTGCCTACAGCTAGATAAGAGAGCTACCATTACAGAACTTAGGTTTCATTTTCACATGATATTTGCAGCAAAATACCTCTTTTGAACATGGACAATAAACTGATTGCAGCTAAAATATAGTTGTCTCCTAGCAACACCTATAAGGAAAAACAGCCCCCTTGTGGGGTTGTGAAAGTAAGTAATGGACCCTGCACAAATGAAGTAAAAAATAAAATAAAAAAAAGAATACATATAGCAACGAAAGCCCATTGCTAATTGCTTTGTTTATTACAACAATGAAACAGACTGTTTAGACTTGCTTATACTTTAGTTCCTGCACTGTCCATGGTGCTGAATCAACTAAATAAGCCATATTCCATATATACGTTACTTGTCAAATACTGTAATGATTTTCTTTTTACTTTTCAATATAGACAGATAATTTATAAGAAAGTAAATGATAAATATGTGTGACACAATAAACTATGCCAGAGGCAAAATAATAATAATTATATATTATTTTTTTATTTATTTTATTATAATAACTAACTTTAATAATAGGGAAATATATATGGAAACTATTTTAAAAGCTAGAATGATGACCAAAACCAAAATAGCATGGTTTTAGTTAAGGAAGACCATGATACTGTAGACCAGGGGTCAGCAACCTTGGGCCCCCAGATGTTTTGGAACTACATTTCCCATGATGCTGAGACACTCATAAGGCTGTCTAAGCATCATGGGAAATGTATTTCCAAAACATCTGGGGGTCCAAGGTTGCTGACCCCTGCTGTAGACTAATCTAATTGACATCTTTGATTGTGTAACCAAATTGATAGATGGTAGAGCAATAGATGTAACTTATCTAGATTTCAACAAATAATTTGGCACTGTGCCATACATCAAATCATTCATAAATTGTATTTCCTTGTTTGAGACTAAAAATGTATGAAGTGGTCACAATGCTGTCTCATATGAGACCACAGAGTGTCTTAATAAATGGAGTGTATATATCGGAGGGGACAGTTAATAGTAGTGTTCCTCAGTGACCAATTTTAGGGTTGTTTTGCTTAAAATATTAGTGATATCAGCAAAGTGCTACAGGGGAACATATGTCTGTTGGCAGATGATACAAAAAATTTTGATAATGGAGTTGATGTTCCAGGGGATGGATCTACTATGTGGGTTCAAAAGTTGAACACAGCAAAGTGCAAAAATATTTATTTAGGAGAGAAAACCCCAAATGTTAATTACAGACTTGATGACACTTTTCTGACCGTTACAAAAGAGGAATGGAACTTGGCAATTATGATTTTGGATGATTTGAAATTTGGTAAACAATGTAGTATTGCAGCAAGTAAGGACAGAATGCTTGGTTGTATAGGTAGCGGTATCTGCAGCATACATAGTAAGGTTGTTATGCCACACATTACTAGTTACGCCTCACCATGAGTACAGTTTTGGAGCCATATTTCCAGAAAGATATTAATAAACTGGAATCTGTTCAAAGGTGGGCTACTAAAAAAAGTAAATGGCCTAAAAAATAAAATCTACAAAGACTTAATGACCTAAATATGTATAGCTTAGAGAAGAAAAGGGAGGAAGATGACTTAATACAAACTTTTAACTATATTAAGGGACTTAATAAAACTAAAAAGTATTTTCACAAAAAAATAACACCAGAACAAGGGGTCAATATCTCAAGTTGAAAGGTAGTAGGTTCAGGAGTAATTTGCAGCAATTTCGTTGATTCATAGAATAAATTTCTGTTAGAGGTGGTAAATAAAATTTTGTGGGAGACTTTAAGAATGGCTAGGATACATACGCATACAACCAACCTTTAAACTATATAAGCTTATAAGAAATGTATAGGAAATATGGGCAGAGCTTATTGAGCCTACAGTTCTTATCTGCTGTTAAAATCTATGTTTCTATGTTAATGGGTGGGTTTGTCCCATTGGTGTGCTCTTCACCCCTGTCACCTGATGCTGAGATATGCAGTTATCAGCCAGGAAACGGGGGGGGGGGGGGGTGAATCACACTTTCACTAATTGTGGTGTGGGTTCACTATTTGGGAGGAGAGTATCTCCTTTGTTTTAATTAATTTCTATTAAAGGTTATATTTAAACCTTTTCTGATTTAGTATAGTGGATGGAGTGCTAAAAATCCCCTGCCTTTTCGTATTTTCCAATTTGATTGAAGGGGATAGCACTAATTGGTTTTGTCCACACTTGTCTTTTTCCACATATTTAAAGACACAGTGCCAGTATTTATTCCTTTATTTATTTATTTGGGGTTGGCCAGAGGCCATATTACATTATACCACACATATGTTAAAGATAGCATTTAAGAATAAAATTACATACCCAAAAAGAAGGAGATACTCACTACATTAATAAATATAAATTACTAGACATTATAAAATCTATCTGCAAATTAAAAATGGATACAACAATAGATGCAGATGAAAAATATAAAGGAGAGAGGACTATTTACTGGGATCCTTGCAAAATAATTATCTATACTATACATATGTATGAAGTGACACAGGTATGACCTTATAAATACATTTAAAATTCCAATGGATGATTTTCAAAATGCATACCTAAAAAAAGAATTATTAAAGAATGATGTACCTATAATGTATCCTTAAAGGGACAATGTGCTAAAAATGTCTGTCATCCATATAAAAAGCAGCATCTTAATATAACTTATCTTTTTTGCATAAAAAAAATGTGAGGAAAAATTATTAAATTGAAACATATACAGTTCTATCATGAGCACTTTCTATTAATTTATATATTTGCTAATAGCACTTCCCGTTAATGCTTATTGGTTGATAGGTGTGTGCAACTAATTCTTACAAAAATTTAGTAGGGAGAACCCATAATCCATTAAGTCTTTGAAGAAAGTGCACCAATGATACTGGTGTTTTTGCAGGCAAAAATCCTATGTTTGAACAGTGTATCTTTAAGAAATACTCATGATGTTTGCTCATACATATTAAGACATGTTCTTCCAGATGATTAATTAATTAATTAATTCTGAAACAAAAGAAAAACAAATACTACAAGATCTATGATTATCTCTGGGTATAACTAGTTATTATGGTGTATCCTAAGGAACCATATGCTGTTAATGCACAGGGGAATAAGGTTAAAAACTAGGGACTCTGTCGACTCATGATCACAAGCGGCAAATCATGTGAGAGCACGGCTTGTTAATCACCCTGAACCCTAACAGGAGGCAGAGAGATTAAGAAGCTGTGGCTGGGTGACTGCTGCTTCTTAATTTGAGGTAATCTGTAAATTTTACAAAATTATGATGACAGAGATTTTGTTGAGCTATTTTTTATCTACTTTTAGTAATATTTTTAGCAAGGGTTTAAAATAATGTGAATGTGATTTGTGGACTAGATTAATTTACGATAAATGCTAGATCTTTATGGCCCTTTTGAAGGACTATTGTTTTGTGCAAACTGTTTTTTTTTAATGTATATCGGTTTATAGTTATACTAAGTGCTTACTTATTCATTGGAATCAATTTTATGTGACTACAAAATATTATCTTAGAAAGTTGATTGGATTATTATCTTTGTATAGTGAATAGTGTAGATACCTTATTTATACGTATATTAAGTACCTGTTATATTGCAATGACAGTATTTGTATCATAGGTTTCAATTATTGAACCAAAATAAATATTAAGGATTTGGGACTCTACTGGTTGCTAATCAGTTTTACCACCTCTTTTGATACAATGTTTAAATTATCATCGACATTATCTTTCTCTCTAGTTAGTTTCTGTCTGGAACCTCCACATTTGTACTTAAAAGTATAGTATAGTCAAAATTAAACTTTTATGGTTCAGATAGAGCATGCAATTTTAAGCAATTTTTCTAATTTATTCCTATTATCAACTTTTCTTCGTTTTCTTTGTATCTTTATTTTAATGTAAGATTAGAAGCTGGCCCATTTTTGGTTCAGCACCTGGGCAGTGCTTGCTGATTGGTGTCAAAATGTAGCCATCCAATCAGCAATCGCTACCCAGGTGCTGAACCAAAAATAGGCCGGCTCCTAAGCTTACTTTCCAGCTTTTTTTAAATACACATACCAAGAGAACAAAGACAAATTGATAATAGTATTAAATTAGAAAGTTGCTTAAAATTGCATGCTCTATCTGAATCATAAACCTTTATTTTTTTACTAGACTATCCCTTTAATGCACTAAACTTAGTCTGATCATATAATTTTCTGTCTTTCATAAGTTCTTCCATAGTCCATACATTTGTTTAAATGTTTTTTTGAATATGTCTTTGAATAAACATCCGTTGCCAGTTGTCGTTTTCTTCACTAAGACTACACATTTTTAAATTCTTCATAACGAGCAAGGGCTACTATCGAAATCCTGAGATTGGCAATTAACATACACAGTTTAATGGGTAAGGAAGATTGATGAGGTCCATAATATAATTAGAGGCTGATATATATGTAATGAAAATCTCTGAACAATGCATTCTGGTTGCGCATTAATAGTGTAGTAAGGGTAAAGCAGATGGCCATTATAGACATAATGTGTTATAAAAATAGTTTAAGTAGTTTGATAAGCTTTACTAGCACTTAAGCAATGAATAATGGAAACAGTAATATGGAAAAAAAAAAAAAAGATTAATTTCCGTTTTGCCTGCTTGCCACTTGTGCTTTTAACCTTTGATTCTTATGTTATGTTCCTCTTTTGTCATCATATCCTTTAGCAAGATCTGCACTTTGTTTTCAATAATCTGCCAATACAAATAAAGAAAACTATATATTTTTTTAATGTAATTTTTATTGAAGTAAGAAAATCAAGAATTACAGACATAGTACAATACAGTGTTTCTGAAGAGTTACATACAATTCCACTTGAGATAGGTAACAATTATAGTGCATCTTCAGATGACAGAAATCTATTTTCCAAAACTTATTTCCAAAACGCAATAGTAATATTTCATACAATGTTGAATATTGTCAGCAATTTTTACATGTAAATAAATGGTAAAACTAAACATTTGAATATTTTAATAATAATAATAATAATGACTAAAATAGATCTGACACTTGAGGATGACTATCACATTAATTAAATATTATGTAATAAATACCAGTTTTAAATCAAATTGACCCAATGAGTATTAAGGGACAAGTCTAACATTGAAAGATTATAAGGGACATCAAATAAGAAGTACATGGAAGAGAAGGGCAAATGTTATCTTTATAGCATATGCCACTATATACTAACATCTTGATCAAGATATAGCACAGGTCCAAATGCTGAGTTTAAAGCCACAACAAGACTTACATGCAGTTAGATGTAGGGAAAAACTATAACTGAGAAACTGATTAATAATCTATGCCTGCTTAAGCACTTGCCTTAATAATAACATTGAACTCACACCCCTCACAGTTTAGAAGCAAATGGACCCGCTGAGTATGTAGGGACAAGTCTAACATTGAAAGAATATAAGGGACCTCAAATAAAAAGTTCATGGAAAAAGAAAGGCCAAAAGCGCAAAGCAAATATTAGAACTAACTACTGCAAAAAAAAAAAAAAAAAAGATCTAGCTATGGCCAAAGCTTTACGGCACTAATTCACAGCACTAATTCACACTAACATATAGGGGGATATTTATCAAGCTCCGTACGAAGCAAAAATGGGCCAGCTCCTAAGCTTACATTCCTGCTTTTCAAATAAAGATATTAAGAGAACAAAGAAAAATTGATCATAGGAATAAATTATAAAGTTTCTTAAAACTGCATGCTCTATCTGAATCATAAAATAAAACAATTAGGTTTCATATCCCTTTAACAATCGGATCCCTTTTTATTAATCTGTGTAAAAAGATTTGGTGCTTTTTAGGTGCAGGCTCACTCATGCAAGCCTGCATCCAAAAGTTAAGAGGGACCCCTGCATCTTAGCTTATCTGCAATCTTAGAGGTTGCCAGGTGTCAAACATCCCTGACGATTGAGGACTGACAAGCCCTGCTTTCGTGCAATAAGTTGTGTGAGAGCAGGGGCAGAGCTGCACATGCTTTTGCTTGTGCAATATTACACGTCAGCAACTGATGCTGTATCTGGGAACCCTGTCAGTATATATTATGCTAAATGTAAACCTCTATGGTAGCAGTGTTTCCAAAGCATTGTATAGCATTCTATGGCAGCAGTGCTTGCAGTGTATAAGATTCAAAAAAGGACACCAGAAGAACAAAGGAAATTAGATAACATAAGTAAATTGTAAAGTTTTATAACTATCTAAGTTGAATTTTGAATTTTCTGTCCCTTTTATCTTTTTCATGGAAAAATATTTTAACATGTTTAATAAAAGTGCTTTCATGTGCATGATATCAATTTTTTGAGTTTAATGTCCTATACAAAATAAAATGACTTTAAATCAAATACTTGTTATTAGTTGTCAACTTTTATGCCCTGATTTGTATTCCGTTTTGAGAGAAAGGGCTTATTTATAAACAGACTGTTTATTATTTAATATAGCTCATCTCATTCACATTGCGTTCTCTCTTTACATGAAACGGTTGATAAAATAACATAATTGGATTGGTGTTTTATCCCAAGGACTTGTTGATTTGTTATCACAACTTAGCATTTAAATCATTGGCTTTGCCAGCAAACAGCAAAGTGGTGCAATGTATTTGAGATGAGCTAAACTTGTGGATTCTATTAAAGGACAGGTAATATAAATGACACCTCAGTGATGGATAATGAGAGCATGCAACTCATGCTCACAATGTGTTAGAGTTAGGTTAGAAATAGGCGAGAGGGCTGCTCCAGGCTACAAGTACACTGCCAGACTCTCTAAAGACTACCGTTATTTCCATCTGTTTCTTGTTACTTTTGTTTATGTTTGCTATTAATCTTTAATGGAAGCGAATGGCTAGCACTGTCACTTTCCAAGGGAGCTCTGATACATTAGAACATGCTTAGCGCCCTTTGTGCCTGTTTTTATGAGGTATTAGACCATGAAGTAGCCTTTCTTTGTTTAATTTGTGAATGCGGTATTTGTGTTCATACATTTGTGGACCATCTTTGAACTTTTCCCCTTATGTATACAAAAGCCTTATATAGCTCTAGCTTTTGTTATGAAACCTTTACTGTTTAATTTATTGGCTTTCACAACAATTCCACAATGTTTCTTTTCTCAGTAAAGTACACTCATCTACCAGCTACGTTTCTGAATCACAATATATATATATATATATAATAAATAAAAAATAAAATAAATCATTGACATTTGAAAATTGTTGTCTGCAGTTGTGAATGCAATACAGTTAATCTGTACAATTATAATGATATATGTACAGTATATAATATATATGAAATTAAATGCTGGTATCATTTATCGGTAAAGTTACTATTATTAATTTAAAATAAAAAAGTAATAATGAAAATTAATAAAATCTATTTATTTTATTTTCAATGGTGACCACATATCCCACTGGGAATTAGATACATTTTAAAGGAGAGAAGGTCTGTAATACACATCCTCTATCCACCATCTGAATACTTGAAAGAGAGTGGTATTATACCACTCTAATTTGCAGGTGATCACTATGGTAATGTTTGGTCTCTGTTACTTTTAGGGTGATCTTTCTTCTAAAATTGAGCACTAAAAAGGGAGAAAAGGCTCCTCTTTCAAATGATGGGTGAAATGCTTAGGTTGCTGCCAGATGATCACCATGGCAACATTGATCACCTCACCTGACATGATCATAGGCATAAGGATCAAAATCATATTGGAGGGGTATTCCCTCTGTGGCAGCCCACATTATACAGAGAAAAATTATATTCTTTCATATCAGTGGTTTTGTGTCAATACTTCACAGAATTTGTTCTATTTTATGGTTTCAGTTGATTTTAAACAGTATTTACAGGGAAAGTGAGCACTTTGAGATGGTAATATAAAACAATAAACTGTAAATATATATATATATATATATATATATATATATATATATATATATATATATATATAAACCTCTGCAATATACTTTAATTATTTATTTTGTTCTCTTTTCTTGTAAGTCGATTCTGAAATTGTGAGCTTTATAGTTCTAGTTAGAAGAGGAAGTCTAGAACACTTATATTTGACACAGCCATTGGCTGCAAACTCTAGTAACCTATTTACTGTCCCTAGTTGGCCACAGCAGAGAAGGTAACCTAAGATTACAAAATGTCAACTCCCATAGTTTTATGGACTTACTTTGTATTTATTTTGTCAATAATTAAACAGCTAATGAAACTTTAAAAAATAGATCTAGATGTTATTTTCAGACTAATCTTTTCTTTGAATGCATCATTCTATTTAGCATTTATTTAGTGTTTAATGTCCCTTTAATGACCCCATCAACACATATTCATCATAAGACTCATTTTTAAAAAAAAATAGTAGGCTTCTAATATTAAAATAAGGGGTATCTCATCTGTCATGTTAAAAATTGTTATCTTTTATTTTCCAGTCAATGTCGAGATCATAGATCTCTGTTTGTCTCAGCTAATAAAGCACTGTAAGCATCCAAATATGTAGACTAACAGAAGGAATGAAACCTGGATACAAATTGATAACTTTTTGTGAGATAAATAATAATCATCATCATATACAATGATAATTGGTGTAGGTATCTTATGTTTGGTAGGTTTTTGCTTTTAATTAGTTTTCCTATATCAGTGAGTTTTCATGGGTGTAAGAGCACAGATTCATTGCCAAAATGAGCTATCACCTCTTCTAACCACAATTGTGTGTAGTTTAAAATGTATCTAATATTAGTATGGTCAATGTATCCTTATTTATTCTCTGCAATTCTAAATGCTGATCTCATTTATAAGGTGAAATGTGTAAAATATTTAGGAAATAATTACTCCTATTTTGATGTTCATCATAAATGCATTAGAAAATTTCACTTTTTAATTGTATTATTATTTTTATTTGTATGTTTGAGTATTTTTGGAAACTAAATTTATTTTATAAAAATATTTAGTCTGCTGAAAAACAAAGTAGGATTTGTGTTGGCACCTCAAAAAAACCCCCACTGAAAATCCTGTTTAAATGCCAAACAACTAAAATCAGTTCTAGAACACTGTAATTAATTACCCAGCAGGAAGGAGATTAAAGTGGAATTAATTTAAAGCAACATAACATACTTGACAAAACTCTGTGTTCATTCCGTAAGTTTTTTTTCTCAATGTAAACCAATAGATATAAAATATTTTTAGCATTCACACTCATAGTGAAATTGATAGCCATTACAGCAGTAATAGCAAGAGCTTTTTTTCAGGATAGCATGCACATAAATGAACAGCTGTTGATGTCACTACATTGCATATAGCGGTGCCATACTCTTTATAAAACTGCATTGTCAGCAGCTTTTAGTAGGATCAAATGAAAGAGTTTTTAATTAGGAGAGCCTTGCATTTCTCCGACTTTACCCACTAAAATGTCAATAGCCTGAGTGCAGTTGGTGGCAATAGATAAAGAATAAGTGAAAAAACATAATAATACGCCAGCACTCATGTCATAATGCCTGCATTAGAGAAGATTCTGTATCACTTTAAATACGAGACTAAAGAATATTTAACAATATATTATTATAAAATACCTTAGAAGGAGAAATACTAGAATTTTCATCAAGAACATCTTTAATACATAATGGAACATTGTTATACTATTCATATATTGTGTTTAGTGGGCTATTGCATCATTCTTCAAAAATTGGTACCAATTGGTTTTACACTTTGTACTCTAGAACTACCTTTAATGGTACAATGCTTTTTTAAATCTGGTGATTGAGGAAACCACAAATGGCATTTCACATAATCCTGGTATGCTTGGTATGCATTGTTGAAAAGGAATATGTGCATATCCTATGTGATTGGCTGATGTGTTCAGCTAGATCCTAGTAGCGCATTGCTGCTCCTTAAAGTGAAGGTCAATTTTCATGTGAAAGTGCCCAGTTTTTTTAAAAAAACTATTAAAGACAAGGGCACTTTTATTCATGAAAATTGACATTTCAGTCATTTTTTTAAAAATATACTTACCTTTTCTTCTTGAAGCCGCTCCAGTGCTTCACCAGCCCGTCGCAAGCCTCTTCATACGCCAGCAATGATGATTCCGGCATCCTCCAATCACGACTTCCCCCCGGGGTAATCATTTCCTGAGGCAACGCCGTGATTGGAGGAAGCCGGTTTCATCATTGCTGGGTAAGTAAACCAGGAAGAAGTGGGCGGGGCATCATTTCAAAATGGCGATCCAGCATTTCAGAAGAACAAGGTAAGTATTTTTAAAATACGGTGCTATGTCAATTTTCATGAATGAAAGTGCAATTATTTTAATAGTTTTTTTTTTTTAAAAACAGGCACTTTCACATGAAAATTGACCTTCACTTTAAGAAAAGAATAACAAGGGACTGAAGCAGATTTGATAATAGACATATGTTCTATCTGAATCCTGAAAGAAAAAACAATGGGTTTTATGTCCCTTTAACAGTTGCAACAGATATTATGGGTTGATGGTAATTTTTTGGTGTTCTCCAAATGTAAACCTGTTCAAATATAGAAAATAAGGTGAAAAATTATTTGTCAGGAAATCTTAATTTAGTCCAGTGCTCAAAGCTCTAGGTTTTGTGTTCCTTTTACCAGGTTATTCATCTTTATGCATTGGCCTTCAATACAAGTGGTTTCTGAAACACAGCTCTGTCATAAATTTCAGATTTGCGAAGGTCAGGATGTTGGTAAGACTATTCCCCAGAAGAGCTGATTTAATGCTGTGTTAACGTTAAGGCTGTATCCTTTTCTTTATCTATGCCTACATTTGAGATTTAATTCACAACCACTTCTCCTGTTTCCCTATGCTAACCATATATGTTTAGCGTTATTTTCAGACTTTTCCCTTTAAAATATTAAATATTATTGCAGTGATTTTTCACAGATTTTCCTGCAGTTTGGACACAGACTCTTTGGTTTCTTTAGTTTATTTCAGTGATTGGTTAGTTTAGTTTTAGCTTATTTTAGTTTCCTTAGTTTCCTCTACTTGTTTTTATTTTATACTTGGCACAGGTTGTAAACTGGTAATCATCATAATATGACTCACCTGTGCAGCTGCATTTGTTATTGTTATTAATTACTTTATATGGGGTTTCAGGTATCTTGTCCACCCACAGTTTAATCACAGATGTTATCAAGAAAAAAAATAAATCATAAAATCTTTGTGAATATATTTGAGGAAAACAAGTGATAAGTTTCCAGCTGGAAGCAGAGTTACACAGAGGCCTAGCCAATTTTGCTAATTTAGGAGCCATGACTTCTAGAACTGTACATCTAGCTCCTAATTTTATTTATATATATATATATATATATATATATATATATATATATTTCTATGCATACATTTGTCAATTCCCAGGGCTTTTCTAAGGCTCAAGTTGTGAGCCGAAACTTTATAGTATATTTTAATGCATTTTGAATAAAGGTGTGTTTTTATACCCAGTGCCTGTTTGGTAACCCATACCCAACCCTGCCCCATCCCAGTGTGGCATAACCAGACATCCCAACTCTCCCTGAAGTTCAGGGAGTCTCCCTGATTGCAATAGCGGCTCCCTGATGCCAGCAAATGGAGTGCAATCTCCCTGAAACTCCAAGCTCCATGATCCAATGTGGTCCAAAAGTGTTTCTTTAAGGAATGCCTTTAGTTGCTGGGACGTTATAGAACCCTCTAATCATGCATCAGTAACCAAAACCCCCCCACTGATTTTAATAAAATAAAACACAAATACTACCTTATTTACTGCATGTAATTAAACTTTGTATAATAAAATATTTAAGCATTCAACAAGCATACAATCACTAGAAAATAAGTTTGTTGTATGTGGTTGTGCAATAAAGATACTTTTTATGTGACATTAGTGGGAACCTACTTTAATGATAAGTCTATCTTATTTAGGGTTTCAAGGTGTCCAATATATAACTGGGAGGGGGGGGGGGGGTAGCGGCGCAATAGCGGGTGAAGCCACCTCCCTGAAATGAGTTTTTGCAGGTTGGGATGTCTGCATAACTCCACCTCCAATTTGCTCTCATATCTCCCTGATTAAGTCTCTAGAAAATTTTGGAAGCTACGCTCAGATTTTAAGCAAAGGTGTAAACAAAAGCAATTATTAAACTTTTTATTTTCTCATTTGCAATATTATAATTTTATCTGTCATAAAAATAAAGATTTTCAGCATACTTAATATGTAATTGGAGATGGTTTATTCTGCAGAGTAATTTGCAATCATTCATTGGTATGCAATAAATTACCACATGCCAGTGGTTTGCTAAAAGTTATTACAGTTTAGAAATTGCCTTGATCTAAATTATGAATTATTTTATGGCTGTTGATCCACTTTCAAAGGGTCAAACTGATTTCTATGTATTGCACAAATTTGCTTTCATTGTGAGCCACACGTAATATTCACAGTCCAATTATAGGCCTAACGGTTGCTAATGGGGTTTTTATCCAAAGTTTTGGAGATGCAGATTTTAATAGATGTTAATATTTAAAACCATTCATTTCTGGGAACTTGATTTGCTGAGGTGTATTATAAAGAACGCTAAAGCATACGAACGTTTAAAAAAAAATAAAAAAATAGAAATACAACAATAATAACTAATCCATCATTTGTTCTTTTTCCCAGTGCTGCACTTTGACAGTTTAATGTTCTCCACTTTATTTTCTTGTGGTAAAATGTTTCATATTTTCCAATGTGCAGCTATTACTTGGATCATAAACTCTTTCTGCTGGTGGGGCTTGCCAAATAATGCAAGCTTTGCAGGCTCCTACATTACTAAAAGGCCTGCAGTTGAAATATATGCATATTTAATGTTAAATCCCAAAAAGCACTGTACATAATTTAGGTAAAATGCAATCATATATAGACTGACCAGATGTATGAAAAGTAGGCTCCTTTGGATTCATTTTTGTGCTGACTCAAATCATGGATTCATTTTTCTTTACAGCAAAATGATCAATATATAATGTTTCCCACCTATATGCAGCAACAAGTGATAAACATTTAACACATTTTCTGAAATCACAATAAAAATAAGGTTTACATCTGGGAGGTGAAAGATGTTACAGGGGCTAAAGCTCCAAGTATTAGCAATGTGTTGATCTGCATAGAAATTGCCCTTTCTCTCCATAAAAAAGAGACATGGAAGTCCTTTTCATGAAAGCTTAGCTACTTTCCTTTAGAGCATGCCTATGGAGTCGTACTGAATCCTGCATGTGCCTTGATTATTATATAGCAGTAGTGTTTGCCACAATGTCTGTAACAATGTTATACATTGTTGCAAACACTGCTGCCAAAGAATACTCAAGTGACATGTACCCTCCTGAGCCTATCCCTGTATACTCTTATGGAAAATTTCAACAAAAGATATCAAGTGGACAAAGTAAATTTTATAATAGAAGTACATTTGGATTTTTTTTTATTATTATTAAATTGCATTTTTTTTTATCTGAATCATGAATGTTTAAACAACTTTCCAATTTACTTCTATTAACAAAATATGCACAGTGTTTTTATATTTACACTTTTTGAATTACCGGCTTTTACTGAGCATGTGCAATAATTCACGTATATTAATTTGTGATTGGCTGATGGCTTTCACATGATACAGTTGGAGTAGAAATAGACATAACTGAAATTTGTCAGAAAAAAATCTACTCATTTGAATTGTCTTTAAAAAAAAAATCTTCTGTATTTACTGGTCCTTTACTAGAAATCAATATGATATGTATTATTTATCAATTTAAAAGAATATTACCTTTTATTTTTTTTAAACTGCAGTGTCCATTACTTCCTGTCACAGCCCCACAAAATGGCTGTGGATTCTACAGGAAGACAAGGTAGTAGTTTTTACTTTCAATTGTTGCTCAGAGACATCTAATCTAGCTGCAATTAATTAATTAATTTTATTTTTTTCTACTAAAGGAGCTTCATTTTCCTTTAAGTATATATTTTTTAGCATACAATATGTCAATATAATATAACATTTGATACCTGCACATTTTTATTAGTATACTGCATAACAGTTACACAAAAACTTAATTTTGCTACTAGAAATATGATTGAACTATTGTAACAGTTACCCATATTTCCAGGCTACACAAACAATGTTCAAGAAGAAATGAATTGAATGTAAATGTGCATAGTATCAGGATCTTTACATAATTTTCATCCTCCTTTGATGGTTTGAGAATGCTCATCCTTATTGTGATATGAAGATAATGCAATAGTGCCACAATAGCTAATAGCCCTTATCTCTACCAACTGTATGACATAGTGATACAAATTAGTGATATACAGCTCTAATGCATGGATAGTGTATCATGGATTTCATGTAAACCATAAACTTGCAACCTTTTGAGCAGAGAACATAATGTGGTAGATTTAGTATATGTCGAGCGGACATGATTCACTATAGTGAATCATGTCCGCTCGACATCGCTAAATGCCGACAGCATATGCTGTCGGATAGCTAATTATGTCCGCTCAACATCACTAAATGCTGACAGCATATGCTGTCGGATAGCTAATTATGTCCTCTCTACATCTCTAAATCAGACAGCATATGCTGTCGGATAGCTAATTATGTCTGCTCGACATCGCTAAATGCCGACAGCATATGCTGTCGGATAGCTAATTATGTCCGCTCAACATCACTAAATGCTGACAGCATATGCTGTCGGATAGCTAATTATGTCCTCTCTACATCTCTAAATCAGACAGCATATGCTGTCGGATAGCTAATTATGTCTGCTCGACATCGCTAAATGCCGACAGCATATGCTGTCGGATAGCTAATTATGTCCGCTCAACATCACTAAATGCTGACAGCATATGCTGTCGGATAGCTAATTATGTCCTCTCTACATCTCTAAATCAGACAGCATATGCTGTCGGATAGCTAATTATGTCTGCTCGACATCGCTAAATGCCGACAGCATATGCTGTCGGCATTTATCTTTGCATAAGCATTTCTAGTGAAATACTTGTGCAAAGCCGCCCAATGCTCACTGGCGCTAATTGGCCGCTAGCAGGGGCTGTCTATCATCTCAATTGTATCAGATTGGGATGATTTCAATCTGCCACCCAAAGGTGGCAGGCAGGTTAAGGAGCAGCATTCCTGAAATGATGGGACTCCGAACCAGCATTCGCTGCTTCATAAATGGAGCCCAATGTCTTTTTGGACCAAAGTTTATATACGTGTGAGTTGGCTCCAGATGAGAGAGGCAGCAAATTTGCTACAGAGCCTTATCAAAGTCCTTTCAGTAGAGAACTTGTTTATATATATAAATATTTTTATTAGTTAAGATTTTGGAACTCCAAGTTGTTTTTGCCTAGAACAATATAATCTACAAAAACTGTTTATAACCAAATCAAAGAACCAGACCTCGAGGACAGTGTATGATAGATGGTTTATGACAAACATCTATCCAATAAAATATATTATGCTTCTGTTGCTATATGCCTTTATTTTCCGCCAAAATCTACAAAAAAATCAAATTCAGATTACTCTGCTTCTGAAGAAGAAAACCGATATGCTCTTTTTTATTTTTCTATACCCCGAGCACTCAGATCATCTATTTTGGAATTGACGATGTATCATTCTGACTGTAAAAACTTATAAAGAAAAACTTTAAAAAAAAATAAATAAACAATATGTATTAAAAATAAAAAAAAATACCAACTTTTAGTAATGAAAAAAATATACACGTAGTAACCGTTATTAAATAAATAATTAAATGTATGTTATTAAAAATAATAAAATGCAACTATGTTTGCTTTAAAACTCTACCTGTAAAGACAAAGGGCTCCGTATATCAGGATGTGATAGAAGCTTCAGAGCCCTGGCTTTTCAGGCCCGCTAGTTAAGCTACTTAAAGGGACATGAAACCCAAATTTTTTCTTTCATTATTTAGGTAGAGCATACAATTTTAAACAACTTTCCAGTATACTTCTATTATCAAATGTGTTTCATTCTCTTGGTATCATTTGTTGAATGAGCAGCAATGCACTCCTGGTTTCTAACTGAACACATGGGTGAGACAATC
Organism: Bombina bombina; assembly: GCF_027579735.1. Lineage (NCBI taxonomy): Eukaryota > Metazoa > Chordata > Amphibia > Anura > Bombinatoridae > Bombina > Bombina bombina. Next base: position 168,020,168 of record NC_069501.1, read on the forward strand.
GGTGTATATAAATATATGCAGCCACCAATCAGCAGCTAGAACCTAGGTTCTTTGCTGCTCCTGAGCTTACGTAGATAAACATTTCAGAAAAAGGATAACAAGAGAAGGAAGCAAATTAAATAATTGAAGTAAATGGAAAGTTTTTTAAAAACACATGCTCTTTCTGAATCAAGATGGAAAATATTTGGGTTTCATGTCCCTTTAATCTCTCCACCACCTAAAGTGGGGAGGATTGAAGTTATCCCTATCTGTTTGGATTGGGATGATTGACAGATCCCTCTTGCAGGCGATTGGCCACGTGCGAGCAGGGGGGGGCATTGCAAAAGTAGCGGCTGGGCCGACGAGATTCAAGACAACAAACCTTGTCTGCTCGTCCTTTCATAGGGACAGTAAAGTCAAAATTAAACTTAAATGGATTGTATAAAGCAGGACATTGTAAACAACTTACCAGTTTACGTCTATCAATTCTGCTTAGTTCCCTTGGTATCTTTCGCTAAAGAGTAATCCTAGGTGAGCACAGAAGCGTGCATGTGTCTTTAGCTATCTAGCAAAGTTATAGAATGTTGCAAACAATGCTGCCATAGACTGCTATAGACACGTGCATGCTCCTACGCTCCTATCAGCCTACCTATTATTACTATTCACCAAAAATACCAAAAGAACAAAGCAAATTTGATAATAGATTTAAAATTTGTTTAAATTTGCAAGCTCTATCGGAATCAACAGTGTTTCATTATGACTTTATTGTCCTTTTAAAGAGTAACTTTTTTTATTAAATACAGTTTTTATATTTTTATACCATATAGCTTAAATATTATTGTTGAAAAAAAAATATATGTGTAAAAAAAAAACTTTTATTTATTAAATAAATTATATAGTTTAACAATATTAAAATCATAACTATTATTTCTGTCAAAAATGTATGTGTAAAATAAATAAAGAAGAATTATGGTATGGTGCTCAACATAATGTAAAATGAAAGCAGATGACTGTCCCTTTAAGCATGCAAAGGAGTGTTTTTTAATTATATATCGTTTTTTTTACTGGATCCCAACTCATACAGAATGATTGTAATACATTTGTCAAAAAAAAGGATCTGTCAAATTTTAAATTTGTAGTAATTATGTAAAAGGTAATTCTGTTGCATCTAAAACAGATTTTTTTTTTTCACATATACCAATTTTTTCTTCTCTGGATTAAAAAAAATATATGTGTGCCTTTGCTGAAATAAAAAACAAATTTTTTATGCTTGGATTTATCCTTACCCACAAATGCAGCTGTTTAATGCCCCCCCCCCCCAGGCAGGTGTAATTGATATTAGCATATCCGCTTTAGACAAAAATATATTTCCTATTAGCTCTTATATCAATGTAAGCATCTTATGTTTTTTTGCTGCAAAAATATTTCTGCTGTTTTATATGCATCAACATAAATCTATGAGTTTAATCATCATATTATTTTTTCACTTACCATCTTAAACAATAAAACACATCCATATTTTTCTCATTCTAATTATTTATTTAATATTTTTCTCAGGGATGCTTAATAAATGTATACAAACATAAGCGCAGCAGGAAGAAATGGTGATGATTTAACTACTAGAGGCAATATTGTGTCTTGTGCTTTTTATCTGATACACATACTGTACAGCAAGCTGACTTCATCAACAATCTCTTTTCCCTTATGTGTTTTGTTTAACAATGCCAGCTTTGCGTCATTATCCAGTGAAAAAGCAGGCTGTTAAATAGAGGGGAAAAAATAAATAAAAACAAGTTAATATGTGACATTTATAGTAAACCAACAGAATAAATAATACATAATGATTTTACATTTTAAACACAAATCACTATTAATAATTTAGAGTTGTTGGTTTTCTGTGGACAGTGCAAAAAAGCAAAAGATGCTTAATTTCAGACATTTCTTAATATTGCATTGCATTGGTACTTCTAACCTACATCACTGAATTGAAAATTACTGACCAGATGGCATGGTAACAGCAAGCAATGCAGATAACTGAGAGGCTTTGTTAACAGATGTGATGTTTAAAACCATTGGCCAATAGAGGCTGAAAGGTTAAAAAATGTAGAGAAGTCATGTATTTCTCCCACTTTTTGTTCATCAATCCTAAGTCTAACATTATGTCTTAAAGGGGCATAAAACCCAGACTATATGTGGGCATTTAGCAAATATTAAGCAAATTGGTAAGGCAATCTTGCAGCATATGGAGAATCTGATTAGTACATATGCACAGTACACACACTAGATTGTCAATCAAGCATATTCATGCTTCATAGGTACACATTGCATTCTCCATATGCTCCAAGATCCCTGCCCGGGGTATATACAAGGTTCCTATCTGAGAGTTAAAGCAATTAAAAGGATGAAAATATATTATTTAATGTCATGATGTAAACTTTCTAAATAAATACAAAGAGGTATAGCCCAATTTAGATTATGTGTTTTATATATAGAATAGAATATATAGTATATATAGGAATAGCAGCAATTAAAGGGATAAGTCAAAATTAAACTTGCATAATTCCCATAGAGCATGTCATTTTAAGGCAAAGGATAACAAGAGAACAAATAAATTTAATAATGGAAGTAAATTGGAAAGTTGTTTAAAATTGTATGTTCTATCAAAATCATGAAAGAAAATTTTGGGGTTTCCTGTCTCTTTAAGTACAGAATAGCAAAAGGACTACATACAAATAAATGATTTGTTTTATTTTAAACGTTCCCTTTATGCTCTGAACATTGTGCTAACAAACTACTTATCTTCCGTCAGTGTGGGCAGTTAGGGCTAGATGAAAATGACAAAAAAGAAAAAAAATGATGGCACTACAATTGTTGAGTCCCTATTTAATTAGAATATACCCCTGTATAAATAACAGGGGTTTATATGTAATGGTAATAGGGGATAAGGGTGCTGTACATAAACAGAAACAGAAAGGATTTCTAATGCATAGCAGAAGAAAGGTATGTACATAAATAGCACTCCACAACACATAGAATACTAAACAAGGGGTTCCTAAGAAACATATGAAATCCCCAGTACTAGGGGTAAAACATAACTTTTATTAATTAAAATTAAAATAACTGTGTGTATTAAAAGCACAGAGATGTGACGAGGGTGCTTCTATACTGTGGTAGGATTCTCAGAGGAACGAGAGTGGTAGATAAACACACTACTATTATAGTAGGTTATTAATCACATATGCTAATTGTTGGAAGAGGTATTCAGATACACTACTGACACAAGGGGGCATATTGTGCCAGATCCCTCCGTAATAGCACAGGTAACTGGCAAATAAACCTACAGAGGAAAAAATATTCTGGAACTCCACCAGGAGAATGTTTACTACCAGTAGAAGGTATTATTAATTGTACATAATGATATATTATAAGTGACGATATAGAAATATGGCACAATATAAGTAAATATAAATTATCACTTCTTTATATCACTAGTGTAGTACTTAAGTTGAAATTGTGCTATTTGAATAGATAGTTATAGTAAATATTTTCTATCTCCCGATAGTAGAGTAAGTTAGGTAAATTAGTGTTTATTGCTCCAAATGTGATGGTTGGTATTTTCTGCCAGTTTGTGGTATTAAATGGTTATATAAAATAATATCTACTATATGGTGATATAGCACTGGAGCGCAATATAAGTGGGTATAAATTATAAACAAGTAATTTCTTAATACCAATAGTGTTGCTCCAAATGAGATGGTATTTACTGCCAGTTTGTAGTATTAATACAAAGTAATATCTACTATATGGTAATGTAGAAATGAAGCACAATTATATAAATTGTGAACATATCATTTCTTAATACCAATATCGTTGTGCTTTTATCTAATTTGTGCTCTTAGGTTTATCTAAATAGATTATTATATACAGTTACTAGTGTATCCAGGAGGCTTGATTGGTTAGAGAAATAAGTATTCTGCTATATTGTCCCCCTGTGGGTCAGCTGGGCTGATAGTATATTACACGGGTGCTAAATTATGCAAACTATTACGAATAAGTAGTTTATAGGGCACCCTCTCCCACTGAAGTGGTAGTATAATTACGGCAGTGATAATAAATTGCCTTTTATACATAGAGAATGCATTATGCACAAGTGTGTCCACTAGTATTAGTAGCTGGAATTTTACTTACTCCACTAGGAAAATCACTTGCCCCAGTTAGTGCTAATCACAAAGGTAAAAGTATGTTTCAATAGTTTATATGTATATCTCTTTCTCTCATTCAGAGAGAAAGAGATACATTTTAAAGTGATGGTAAATCCTAGCGTTTGTGAAATATGCAATATGCGGTGCCAAGCTGGATTTCCCACACCGCTATTGGCTGAGGTGGAAATGTCACCTCTCTGCCAGATAGTGAAAATAGCGTTCTGCCATTGGGCTACCTTAACAGCTTAGTGAAGGCAATTGCTTGGAACAAATAAAGGAGCTTTCAGCATGAAGTATTTTATACTTCATAAATAAAAGCCCCCTTTATTTATTCCAATGGTAAATCCTAGAGTTTCACAAATGCTGGGATTTAAAATCACTTAAAGGCCAAAGCAAATTTAAAAGCTACATTTGTGTGTTTGTGTGGGCGATCTATGTAATTAAAGGGACACTGAACCCAAATTTTTTCTTTCATGATTCAGATAGAGCATTCAATTTTATGCAACTTTCTAATTTACTCCTATTATCAATTTTTTTCCGTTCTCTTGCTATCTTTATTTAAAAAAGAAGGCATCTAAGCTTTTTTTTTGTGTTCAGGACTCTGGACAGCTCTTTTTTATGGGTGGATGAATTTATCCACCAATCAGCAAGAACAACCCAGGTTGTTCACCAAAAATGAGCCGGCATCTAAACTTACATTCTTGCATTTCAAATAAAGATACCAAGAGAATGAAGAAAATTTGATAATAGGAGTAAATTAGAAAGTTGCTTTAAATTGCATGCTCTGTCTGAATCACGAAAGAAACATTTTGGGTTGAGTGTCCCTTTAAGTGCTGATCATTTTTGAATGAAGAAAAGCTTTTTAGGTCCTTCTGATACAAAAATTAAATATTTAATTTGTTAAGTCTTGTTTTGGCATTATCCTACTTCCAAAGTAAGAGTTTAAACCACACTGATGGTTAAATACATAGCTAAAGCTACACTAGTACGGAGCTGCAACACTTTCCATCTACTAAGCAGAAAATGGGATCTGATTGGAGGCTACAAGTATAATCCACTCATAATAGGCTGCCTAGCTGTGTCCTGATCAGGTACTGCTAAGTGTTGTATCTCTCAAGATGAACCTTGTTTTTAACCACTTTGCTCATCTACATTTCAGTTTCTCTTACAAAGTGCACCATATGGGTTTCCAAAAGGTTTTCAAATTTCAAATCTATTCCAAAATGTCCATCAGTCCCAATTTATCTATCATGAATTCAAACTACATAAGCTTCCCTTGCTAAACAGATTTAACTATTTTGGAGTGGGTGTCAGAAACTCTGGTTAACAAATTACAATCCTGTAATAAATTTCATCTTTTTTTTTTTTTTTGCTTTAGAATTTTCTTTTAATTTATGTTTAAAACAGATGATAAACTCAGTTACTACAAATCATTTTTTATTGCTGAATGTCCAAAGTTGAGGATAACACTTTATATTATGCCAGGAAAATTATTTTTATGTCATACTATACTGTTTGTCTGAAAATATATGTTCATTAACCTCCTTTAACTTACTAAATTAGCACATTTTTTCAATTACGTGATTTATACTTTTTTTCTGAGATCTCAATATTCCTATTTAAAGTACAGCAATGGCACTTGTGAATGTCTGATATATTCCGCATTGACCTTGTGTTTTTGACATTCAGCCAGAACTAAATGAATACTAGCTGTGATATATTTCCAACAATATTCTCTATGACACTTTCTTAGGTAGAGTTAAGAATCACATAATCTGTGTTCTCCAGACAGATTAGGTAGAATGGGGAGCATTTAGAGATGTATTTGCTATTTTACTGCTATTTTGTGGTAACCCAGTTTGATAAATCTATTCCATTTTAATACCATAAGTTTTCTGTGGTGAATGTGATTCTTTCCAAATATTTTAATATTTGCTGATATTTAATAATAAATAATGATCTTATTGCAGTTATGATTTTTGTGTGTTAGCTATACATAATAGTGAATAAGAATACTGTGTCTGGGATCTTCAGATAAGCACTTTTAAAGCGTTACTTAAACAAAATGCAGCTGCGGTACTAAGAAGTGGCAGTACAGACTGTGGGGCATATTTATCAAGCTGCCCCGTGCTCTGAGGTGGCGGACAAAAATCAACCAGATAGAATACGATTGGATTGATTGAAAACCCTGCTAGCGGCCGCAAATCTGCACAAGAACTGCTGGTGCAATGATAAATGCAGACAGCATATGCTGTCAGCATTTATCGATGTGCAGCGGACATGATTCGCTATATCGTATCATGTCCACTCGCACTATAATAAATAGGCCCCTGTATGTATAATTTATTTTAAACATTGTTAAAGGGATATAGAACCTATTTTTCTTATTTCATAATTCAGATAGAGCATGCAATTTTAAAGGGACAGTCTACACCAGAATTTTTATTGTTTTAAAATATAGATAATCCCTTTATTACCCATTCCCCAGTTTTGCATAAACAACACAGTTATATTATTATACTTTTAACCTCTGTGATTATCTTGTATCTAAGCCTCGGCAAACTGCCCCTTTATTTCAGTTCTTTTGACAGACTTGCAGTTTAGCCATTCAGTGCCTGCTCCCAGATAACTTCACGTGCTCGAGCACAGTGTTATCTATATGAAATACGTGAACACCCTCTAGTGGTGAAAAACTGTTAAAATGCATTCTGAAAAGAGGTGGCCTTCAAGGTCTAAGAAATTAGCATATGAACCTCCTAGGTTAAGCTTTCAACTAAGAATACCAAGAGAACAAAGCAAAACTGGTGATAAAACTAAATTGGAAAATTGTTTAAAATTACATGCTCTATCTGAATCATGAAAGTTTATTTTGGCCTAGACTGTCCCTTTAGGCAAATCTCCAATTTACTTCTATTATCAATTTTTTTTGTTCTCTTGGTATCTTTTTTTAAAAAAAAAGCAGGAATGTAAGCTTACAAACTAGTCCATTTTTGGTTTAGCACCCTGGGTAGCGCTAGCTGATTGGTGGCTACATTTATCACCCAATTAGCAAGCGTTACCCAGGTGCTGAACTAAAGATGGGCTGACTCGTAAGCTTACATTCCTGCTTTTTCAAATAAAGATACCAAGAGAACGAAGAAAAATATATAGGTATAATAGGAGTAAATTAGAAAGTTGCTTAAAATTGCATGCTCTATCTGAATCATGAAAGAAAGAAAAAAAGGGTTCAGTGTCCTTTTAATTGAACCAAAAGCTACTGAGTTTCTGATTGACATTGGACACAACTTTTATCTTTGAGTTTCCTAATTCACTGTGTTTAGTATATACTGTTAATGATAACTATAAAAATGCTTTATGTTTTCTACATTAATAAAATATTTTTAAAAAATTAAATATGCTACTTTTGTGTATATGGATGTTCCTGTACTAAGAAAAAAATAAGTTGTGTAATGTAAGATGAGTCCCTGTCCACCAGTAAAGCAGAAGAGGATGTACTACAGCCAGTGAACCATCAGTCCTTAAAGGACCAGTCAACACAGTAGATTTGCAAAATCAACAAATGCAAGATAACAAGACAATGCAATAGCACTTAGTCTGAACTTCACATGAGTAGTAGATTTTTTTTCTGACAAATTTTAAATTTTTGTCTTTTTCCACTCCCCCTGTACCATGTGACAGCCATCAGCTAATCACAAATGCATACACGTACCATGTGACAGCTATCAGCCATTCACAAATGCATACACACTTATTCTTGCACATGCTCAATAGGAGCTGGTGACTCAAAAAGTTTAAATATAAAAAGACTGCACATTTTGTTAATGGAAGTAAATTAGAAAGTTGTTTAAAATTGCATGCTGTTTCTGAATAATAAAAGTTTAATTTTGATTGAGTGTCCCTTTAACTTCTACTTTTTATTAACTTCAAAATCAAAATGAACAGTTTAAACTTAAAGGGACACTGAACCCAAATTATTTATTTTGTGATTCAGATAGAGCATGCAATTTTAATTAACTTTCTAATTTACTCCTATTATCAATGTTTCTTCATTCTCTTGCTATCTTTATTTAAAAAAGAAGGCATCTAAGCTTTTATCTTGGTTCATAATTCTGGACAGCAGTTTTTGATTGGTGGATGGATTTATCCACCAATCAGCAAGGACAACCTAGGTTGTTCACCAAAAATGGGCCGGTATATAAACTTACATTCTTGCATTTCAAAAAAAGATACCAAGAGAATAAATAACATTTGATAATAAGAGTAAATTAGAAAGTCGCTTAAAATGTTATGCTCTATCCGAATCATGAAAGAAAAAAATGTGGGTTCAGTGTCCCTTTAAAGGTCATTATAGTGAAATAATTACATGCCCTCATTCATTAGAGTACGTAGGTTTATCACTATTGACCCTAAAAATGTCTGTGTTTAACCCTCACAAATGGGTTAAATACATAGGTAAAGTACAGAAAAAGCCACAGAAAACTGCTCTCCCTGAGTGGAAAATGTTGGGGGCAATTCCACAGGCAAGCAGTTGATAAGAATTTAATTGTGATCAAAGATGCTACAGGAACACCCTTTCAAATGGAATGGGTTCTCTCTCTCGATGTCAGCTGCTTTGGAAGTTAGTTTCTGATGCTGTTTTATGTTTTATAAAGCTTTTCTATATACTGCATACTGAAAAGTTCAACTTATATGACAAAATCAGCTCAAACAACAAAATAAAGGTAAAAGAGCTACTGTATTTGTAATTCATCTAATACACTCAAGCAGATTATTGGGAACATTATTTTCCTGTTATGTCACTTACATAATTTAAGTGATTTCACTCACTCATGAGGGCCCTTCTAATAGATTGAGCTAGTTTACAAAAAGACACCAATATTTCATACCTCCCAACATTTAACTTAGGCTCTCCAAGGCAAGGATAGGAGCAGTGACAGAAGGATGTTGGAACATTGTTATGACCTGCATGGGCTGAGTGTGCAGTGAATAGGGTTGAATGAGGTTAGGGTGTGTTGTAGGCAAAACCAGTGCAGTCTCTTTAAACTAGGATATTTGCATTCAAGGCCAGCATCTGAAATCAAACCTGGAAATTTTTGAAGACTGGCCCAGCCCCCACTCGGCCCAACCAACCCCAAGCCCTCCAGTCATGCTCCCCCCTACCAATCCCCCACATTACTTTTTTACACATTTATACACACATATGTATAGCTTCTACATTTAATTTTTTAAATTCTTATGATCAATATAGGTGTTTCTAAATCAAATGAAGATATATTAAGATAATATTGTACTATAAATAAGGATCAATTGTTTCCATGATTCTAAAGCTGAAAAGAGATAGATACAGATACTATCTAACTTGAATAATAGTTGAATGAAATTAAAGTCAATCAGTTAATTAGAAGTTTAGTCTAATATACACTTGCTGCTAGATAAAATCAGTTAGCAGAAGATCATATGATGATAATGATTATAGGTTATTCATTTAAATCAAAATTACAGGATAAAAATAAACCAGAGACAGAGAGATTAGTTCAATACAGTTCTGATTAGAGATAGTTATATGAAAAAGGTATCTGGTATGTTAGGATATCAGAAATTATTTTCCTTTCCTTCATATTCTTAGCATAGGGAGGTAGGAGATTAGGTGAAGCCCAGCCATATTCAATCACTTTGATTAGGGTTATTGGAACAAGCAGTTATGTGACTTATATGCCTCTGTGAGCTAGTCACTGATTCAAATTCAGTCAGCACGTTATATGTTCTGTTAGCATAACATTGAAAGAGAGGTTATTGTTCAAATTTGTTAAAATTAGTTATAGGTATATATTTGCTTTTCCCGTTGAAAATAATGGTCAAAAATCCAAAGTAAATATTTTTCCAAAACAAATGCCCACATAAAAGAAATGTGTCCAAACCAAACATTGAGAAAAAATACAAAAACATTTTTGGACAAAAAAAAAAAAACGGTTTGCAAATGTCTAGTGTATTTGTGCATTATACATCTTCATATAAAATAAATGTTTTAAAAGCATTTTTTTTACAGAAATGTCCATTATTTTGCAGTCCAGGTACTCCTTCTCTAAAAGCTTCTTGGTATATTTATTATATTTCTCCTTGATTTGACCATTTACAGACAAATATAAATCTGCCCCTGCTCTGATCAAGTAATCACTTAGTAGAATGGTGTAGTGTCAAAATAATTTATCATGCAGGATCCACTCTAACCTTTCAGGGGCAATAGAAAAAAAAACCATTATATTATGAGTAGAGGCTTAAGGGGACTCCAAAGTCAAAATTAAATTTTCATGATTCAGATAGAGCATTCGATTTAGAGAACAAAATCCCATTTTACTTTTATGATCAAATTTCAGTGTATTGATGTATCCTTTGTTGAAGAGCAAATCTATGTAATCTCAGGAATGTGTATATGTCTTTATAACTCCATGTATAACATTTCTACAAACATTGTTGCAAACACTGCTGAATACACACATACATGCCTGAGTAAAAAAGGCATTTTTGTGTTGTTTTTTTTTTTTTTTTTGCTCTATTTTTTTGCCTAGATTTTCACTGCTACCACACACTAACTCTGGAGACTGTGTTGCAATGGCTTTATTTTTCTAACTATTTAGGACCCTCAGGACGTGCAAATAATTTGATATTGTAAATGTACTGCACTCTGATCCAAAGTATTACTCTAAAATAATTAAATAATTATTGACAGTAAGTAATAACATATCTAGAGACAGAAGATTTTTTTTTAATTACAATTAGTTAGCATTTAGGTTTGAGGTTTGAAGCACAATTTTTTTTTTTTTTTTTGTACCATTTGTTTCTCAGATTTAATTACCGGGTCATTAACATAAAAATTAAGCTTTCACAATTCAGATAAAGCATGCAATTTTAAGAGTTTTTTTTTTAAATTATTCCTATTTTCAAATTTAATTTGGTTATTTTAGTATTCTTTGTTGAAAAGTATGTATGGGTAGGCTCAGGAGCATCAATGCACTACTGAGAGCTAGCTGCTTATTGGCAGCTACATAAATATAACTTTTGTCATTGTCTCACCAGATATGTTTAGCTAGCTCCCAGTAGTGCATTTCTGCTCTGGAGCTGACTCTAACTGGGTTTAAACACAGTAGAGTCAATGACAATACTTTAGAAAAACTTTTGTTATGATTTGCCACAGAAAATCACAACTAATATCTATTGGTATTTTTGTAGATAAAGGATTGTGATCAACAGTACAATAAGACCATACATTCTAGCAATTTATTTTTGCATGCGTTTGTCACTTAAATCATTTATTTCATTTTAAATAGAAATGGTCAAGTTAGTTTTTTAGTCTTTTAATTATTTCAGCAATATGTCCCACTAATTCTACAGGTTATTTTGCCAGGTATATTGCTGGCCGTAATGTCTTCATCACAGTCTAAAGTCTATCTGTATTTTGGCAGACTTCCAAACATCTTGCTGTTAGTATTACTGTTTGAAGTTGCCACTAGCTCGGTGTATTAAAACTGCTCTCCGGGGTGTCCATCTTTTATTGACTGACTTGTATAATTTTTATGAACCTATTTTAGAAATGTTTAGCCTCTTTCTGTAAATACTGTAATGTTGCTAAAAGATTCAAAAATTTACAAAATAGCTCCTTATGTAAAGTGTATAACAATTAACCTTGAATTAACAAATGTACTGAGATTCCTTTATTTTCTGGCACTGGATTAATTTGATTTAATGGTTTGCATATTTGCACAGTGAATTATTTATGGCTAATGCTTAGAAACATACTGTAATTGAAAATTAATTTGGCAACATGTTAACCTCTGGTATTCTGTGAAAAAGAAGCTGCAATTCTTTGGTAGCCAATGGGTTCAATGAATATTATTTAAAACATTTAGATTCTTGTTTCTGGAATTCAGAAAAATTGTTTACATAAAAGTGGTATTACTATTTTCTGTATTTTACTTGTTACATAACTTTTTTCACTATTAAAGTAATTTATAAGTTGAAGATTTGTTTGCTTATTTGAGTTTTTATACTAAACCTTATAGGGGTCACACACTATACTACCCCTAGTTGTTCCTTATAGGTTTAGGCACTGTGTCATATAGACATCTCCTTTATCTCCTTTGAGCCTAGCTTCCCACCTATACTCCTAATCCGTGGATTCTAAAAAAACAGGTAGTCAGCAATACTTTTTACCCCATGCTTAGGGAGAGTCAGGGGTGGGACATTATGAACAGTATAAGCAGGGACTGTAGATTACTGGTAAAATGGAAAACAGGATCTCCATTGGTTATTCATTTGGTGCTAATTTATTTCACCCTATATATGAATGCAAAGCAGATATATAGATATATATGCAAAATATTTATATCCAGAAAAAGATTAATCCTATATAATAAAAGGCCAAGTGTGTTTGTCCAAAGCTGTCATGTGCAGTAGAGACTGCGTGCAAGGACAAACACACCTGGCCTTCCAACTGACCTGGCACCTGGCGTGTGGTGGAGTGGGCGTGGCCGGACGGGTGCAACATGGGCGTGACCGGGCTGGTGCATTGTGGGCTGGGCGTGACGCGGGGCCGAGAGTTTTATGGACGGGGCCTGGCATGACGCAGGTGGAGCCAGATGCTGGGGCCGACTGCCGAGACAGAGAGCTCTAAAGAGGGGGGATAGAGAGAGCAGAAGAGTGGGGATAAAGAGAGGGAGAGAGTGCACAAAAGAGAGGGGGAGAGTGCACAAAAGAGAGGGGGGAAAGAGCGCATAAGAGAGGGGGAGAGAGCACAAAAGAGAGGGGGGAGAGAGCACAAAAGAGAGGGGGAGAGAGCACAAAAGAGAGGGGGAGAGAGAACAAAAGAGAGGGGAAGAGAGCACAAAAGAGAGGGGGAGAGCACAAAAGAAATGGGAGAGAGAGCACAAAAGAGAGGGGGGAGAGAGCACAAAAGAGAGGGGAGAGCGCAAAAGAGAGGGGGAGAGAGAGCAAAAGAGGGGGAGAGAGCACAAAAGAGAGGGGGAGAGAGAGCAAAAGAGAGGGAGAGAGACAGTAAAAGAGAGGAGAGAGAGAGCAAATGAGAGAAGAGAGAGAGAGAGCAAACAAGAGGAGAGAGAGAGCAAATGAGAGGGGGGAAGAGAGAGAGCAAAAGAGAGGGAGAAAGACAGCAAAAGAGGGGGAGAGGGACAGCAAAAGAGGGGAAGAGAGACAGCAAAAGAGGGGGAGAGAGAGCAAAAGAGAACGGGGGGGAGGGAGAGCAAAAGAGAGGGGGGAGAGATAGAGCAAAATAGAGGGGGGAGAGAGAGAGCAAAAGAGAGGGGAGAGAGAGAGAGAGCAAAATAGAGGGGGAAGAGAGAGCTCAAAAGAGAGGGGGAGAGAGAGCTCAAAAGAGAGGGGGAGAGAGAGAGCAATAGAGAGGGGGGGAGAGAGAGAGCAAAAGAGAGGGGGGAGAGAGTAAAAGAGATGGGAGAGAGAGCAATAGAGAGGGTAGATAGAGAGAGAGCAAAAGAGGGGAGAAAGAGAGAGCAAAAGAGAGGGGGGATAGAGAGAGATCAAGGGGTGGGACCGCTCTTCTTCAAAAAATGGCCGTGTACACAGGCTTTAGGACTAGTATATTATATTTAGCAGCCAAATAGAGCATTCTGGATTTATTGGACTGATAGTGACCATGCATCCTGCATATGTGGTATTGAGACCAACATAATAATTACTTAAAATATGTAAGCCCTCCCTCTCCGCCCATGAAGGATTTAAAAGAGAGACTGGGGACTGACGAACATCTAGGTACGCTCTAAAGTGAAAGGTTAGTGAAGGCTATAGCAGATGCATAGCTGAGACTGAGCACTGTCTCTCCCTCTACTCCAACTATATGGAACTTAGGAGCTCTGCTGCACATTTATACTTCTGTAATCTGCTGGGTGGGAGTTCAAATCTTTCTATAAGTTGATTGCAGTAAGTATCTAGCTTTATGATCATGATGTGACAGAGGAAGTCTGCAGGTATTTATATAAGCATGTGGGTGTGAGTCTGAGTGTCATCTCTCAGGTGCTTGCATGTTCACACAAATATACATTTAGGCTGACACATACAGTTATTTGTTAGTGATCCTAGCTTTGTGTATGTAAGTTTTCATGTTCTTCACGTATGTGAGTGTAAATGTGAATTCCTATATGTGTAAACCTGAGTGTATATGTTATTGTGGGTGAAGAAGCCTGTGTGAGTGGGAAAGAGAAATTAATGATGTGTAAGTGTGAGATTCTGTTTAAGAGATACTAGGTGTATTATTTGTGAACCTAAACCTTTACAAATAACTCCTATATGGGATCATAGGTTTGAATTTCACTGACTAATGACTGGGGGCCCCCCACCTCTTAGCCGCCGGGCTTGTATTCATGTCATTGAAGCTTGGCCTAAAGGGGGACCAATAAATCTAGCTTGCATGGGGGCCTAGAAATAAAATGTTCTGCCCCTGTTCCAATCAAATGCCCAACCCCATCTATTTTTTACCCAAACTCAACCCTTGATTCATGCAGACCCTGGTCTGATCCTCACTGTCCCGAAAAGACAAATGTTAGTAGGTATGTGAGATTATTTATAGAGTAAGCCATAACATAACTAAATGGTACAAAGTAACAGTGTTGACCAGAGAATTGAAAAGGATGCTGTCGGTGAACCACAAATCACGTCAACTCCCTAAAGAAATCCATAAACTTACTCCTATACCACTGAATTGTCTGCACTCTGCATTCATCCAAAGCTAATAAACAATGTATTTTGGGGGACTTTTTTCCACCTCAAAATCCCATATCTTTTTATAGCTTAAAAGATGTTATAGTCTCTATATGACCCTTCAAGAAATAGAAATTGTTTCATGGTATAATTAAAATGTAAGCTACTATGCTCTACTAAAAGCAAAATCTCATACATTTTTCACGCATCTTATGAACTATCTGAGGAGGAATGTTCATAAACCAAATTGCATGATAATCAATGTTTTATACTTTGCACATGCATTTACCAAGGTAAGCAGATATCTTATGCCTATTGCAATGAGACATTTTGGCAAGTTTATGGAAAAAAATGAAAATAGCAATTTATATATAAAGCAAATCTTATTCAGACCTCTTACTTTCAATATATTAGTTAACATAGAACTGTAAAAACAAATCTATCATCTATCTATCTATCTATCTATCTATCCATATATATAAAAATCTTTAAAGAAAATTGCACTCTCTGGATTTAAAGCTCTCAAAAATGTAATATTACATTTTGGGGCCTTCACCCTTTCCTAAGACAAACCAACCAAATGAAATACTGTGTTTAAATGTGTTGTAACATTCTTCATACTCCTATCATAATCATAGTATTCAAATGACCTTTAAGTCAGTCTAGGATACTTCCAGTTAGTGACAATGATAGGGGTATTTATTTAGATATGCACAATATGTAGATATACGCACTATTTTAGATATATTTTTCATAGAGATGACACCATGGTAATTTGAACACTTTAATAATGATATGAGTATGAAGCACATTAAAAAGATTAAAGGGCCAGTCTACACCAGAATTTTTATTGTTTAAAAAGATAGATAATCCCTTTATTACCCGTTCCACGGCTTGGAAAAACCAACAGTTATATTAATATACTTTTTACCTCTGTGATTACCTTGTATCTAAGCCTCTGCAGACTGCACCCTTATTTCCATTCCTTTGACAGACCTGACTCCTAGGTAACTCCACCCGCATGAGCACAATGTTATCTATATTGCACACATTAACTAACACTCTCTAATTGTGAAAAATGTCAAAATGTATTCAAATAAGAGGCGACCTTCAAGGTCTAAAAAATTAGTATAAGAGCCTACCTAGGTTTAACTTTCAACTAAGAATACCAAGAGAACAACGCTAAATGGATGTTAACAGTAAATTGGAAAGTTGTTTAAAATGACATACCCTATCTGAATCATGAGTTTATTTTTGACTAGACTGTCCCTTTAATATAGTTAGTTGTAGTAGGTGGCGCAAAACAAGTTGCTATTCCCAATGTGTCTTACTGTAAATATGTGTGATAATATGTGGGCTCAATATATGTTAATATTTTGATGAGTCCTAATTTTATATTCTCTTTTGGAAAAAATGGATGTCGAAATATATGCCGCTCAGTGGGAACTTGAATATTTCAACTTGATCTTGAAAAAGGCTGTCCAGCCGAAACATGTTGATACCAGAGCACACCTGCACAGGATTTGAGAAGACAAAGTGAATACCAGCTATACCCAGTTGAAATATTAAAGTTCCCACTGAGCGGCATATATTTAACCGCAAAGATCACATTGATAACTAGAAATCCTTTTTCTACTTATCCTACAAACTTTCTACTTATCCCAACAACCACATTTCAGCACCCAGATCGGTCACTGACCGACATCTAAGAAACCTGGCAACAACAGACCGGAAAGGCACACAAAAATT
Organism: Bombina bombina; assembly: GCF_027579735.1. Lineage (NCBI taxonomy): Eukaryota > Metazoa > Chordata > Amphibia > Anura > Bombinatoridae > Bombina > Bombina bombina. The sequence goes on from NC_069501.1 coordinate 168,036,823, forward strand.
CCACATCAGGAGGTTATCCAACAACCATACCATCGTGATCGGTCACTGACCGACAGACAAGCCACAGAATAGAAAAACCAGAGATACTTAAAAAACATCAGCAAACGGTTAGCACTTAACCGCAACGAAGATCCCACCAAGAAACCCTTAAGAGCGCGATCGGTCACTGACCGACAAAGGATAAGGTAACTGAGCGGCCACGACAACTACCCAAACACTTATATAAAAGTGAATTTTCTCGCAGCAAACAGATAATCCCACCTAATAAGAGGAAACCAAAGCGGCATTTATTTAACCGCCAGCAGCTCATATAGAACTGCCACCAGCTTGATCTTGAAACTTAATCAAAACACTGGCATAGCGGCGTTTATTTAACCGCAATTATCTCACAAAAGTGATATCAAACAGATACACTTCAAGGTACTAATTTGTATACTTATATTATAGTGTGATAAAAATCGCACCAACATACCTCTACATTTGATATATAGTTGCCTAAGATAAGATCTCAATTGCATAGCTGAACTTGAAACAAAGTATCCTATATGAACTATACAGCAACTATTGTTTTATCCACTATAAAATTGTATCTACAAACATTCTGTTAGAAATTACAACTTGTGATAAACCCAAAACTGTATAAATTATAAGATTTCAATGTTATTATTTTAATTTAATTTATTTTTTATATATTATGTACATTTTTATACATAGAGACACCGGTGTCATTTTTTAAACTTTGAAGGAATTGTAATAATTTTTGTTTAACTGTACTTTTAGCATCACTACTATTGGGTAAATTTACCATAATCAAATAAAGGATCATATTTATTTCTTAAATAGTTTCGACATCCATTTTTTCCAAAAGAGAATATAAAATTAGGACTCATCAAAACATTAACATATATTGAGCCCACATATTATCACACATATTTACAGTAAGACACATTGGGAATAGCAACTTGTTTTGCGCCACCTACTACAACTAACTATAACTCTTTAAACTTTGGGATAAAGTTTACTTCAGGTGTGCTAGATTCCCCACCAGCTAGACAGTCTAAACCTACCAAACATTCATTACTAATTGTCCCTTTAATATGTTTACATGTGTTTCACTTGATTGTGTTTGACATGTCAATTGTTTTTGATATATTTTAACAAACACACACACACACACACACACACACACACACACATATATATATATATATATATATATATATATATATATATATATATATATATATATCAAAGTTCAGAAAAGATAGAAAGATAGGCAAAATCCTTCTCCATATAGCTGCCAGGGTGCACATCAAAAACTGCAGACATGTATTGAAAGAAGAAATGGCACTCTCTGGACTTATATAAAACGTTACTTTTATTCACATCAGATTAAAACTGGCATAACGTTTCGGGATCCTTACAATCCCTTTGTCAAATGCCAAAGAATGATTCACCTTAGTGAATCTAAAAACATATGTTTACCTGCATCTCCAACCCGTTTATATGTATCTTAGAAAAAAGCCGCCAACATCCTGAGCGTATCACGCATGTGACGTCATCATGTAACGTCCCATACGTATCTACCCACATGGACAGCAGTTACCATAGTGACCAAATAAACAAAGCGGATGTAATGCTTAGTCAGTTAACACATAGCACATACACACATAGTTAACATACACACATCCCCATTGGTCACATCCCCCATCACAAAGAAGCCACAAATGTGATGCCCCAGAGAGGTGGAACAAAACCAATGTTAGGAAGGGTGTCATAGCAACGTACGTAGTTCAACCCACTAGTAGCGGTTATGCATGCAACAATAAATGTACATCTCCAAATCATATGATATGACATATTCACATTTACATATCCACATGGTATCAATTAATGTACATGCATTCTGTCACATTGGTTTAACAAAAACATTTAACAGTATTATACACTAAACCTATTGCATCTCATAATATCATCTTAAATAACAATCCATAAGGGACTGTTTGCGAATAACCACTATTATTCATTGACCACTGCAGTCTTACTACAGAGTAATCCCAATACAGAACCCAAACATATATTGCCTAACAAACTGTTACCACCACAGGGTCCAACCCCTATCCTTAAACAATTGCCCTAATCCTTGCCTTCAATGCCAATTGTTAAATGGTAGAAACCAGTGAGATTCATACTAGATTGAACAATCATGTATAATCCTGCTGATATATTCATACACATGAGCATGGATCAATTGCCATAGAAGGGACTATAATCCATATACGTATTAAGGCCTCTGGGTGTTACTGTATCCAAATTGTGAATCCATCTTGACTCTCGTTGTAAGAGTAAATTGCTCCTGTTGCCCCCTCGAGCCAGAGGTGGCACATGATCAATGATCATAGTGCGTATACTAGATACACTGTGTTTCAACTGCAAACAATGTCTTGTGACTGGTTGGTCTGATTCACCATCTTTACGAATAGCCAAGCGATGATTCGCCATATGTTCTTTAAAAGTGGTCACCGTCTTGCCAACATATACCAAGGCACAAGGGCACATAAGGATATATACAATGTGGTCACTGGTACAGGTGAGTCTGTGGCATATAACATACCTTTTATTGGTATAAGGATGTTGGAAGCTTGCTCCCCTCAACATACCATTACATGTGATGCAGCTCCCACATGGGAAACATCCCTTCTTCGAAGATTGGAGCCATGTATCCTTCTGGTAGCAAACCCTTGGGTCTGTATTCACTAACAAGTCCCTTAGATTCTGTGCTCTCCGATAAACCATTCTTGGCGCCTTCATATTGCTAAACTGTAAGGATGAATCAGATTCAACGAGTCCCCAATTCCTGCGTATTGATTTGGACAGTTTTTGGTGCAATACTCCATAAGTAGTTACAAAATTAACCTAAGTTTGCTTGGTCCCGACACCCCTATCTCATGGCAATCTTATAGGTTTCTTCAGTAGGTTTTCCTTGGTATCTCGGAACAACTTTGCATCATACCCTCTAGCCATGAGCCTGTCAGCCATCTCATTCAGTTGTATTAACATAGTAGAATGCTCATTGTTGTTGCGTATCACTCGAGTAAGTTGAGAGGTGACTATACTTCTCTTTTGGTGGTAAGGATGGAAGCTAGTGGCTAATAATAACGAATTGCGATCTGTAACCTTACTATATAATGAAGTACCAAATCTACAATGGTTATCTTCAACTAGCTTAAAGATATTCAAATCCAACAAGTGTATAATATTGTCATCAACCTCCAGTTTAAAACGTATTGGGCTATCAACTTCATTAAGACCTATAACCCAATTAACCACTTCAGTAGTCGTACCCCTCCATATCAGAAAGACATCGTCAATATATCTAGTGTAATATATAATATGATCATTAGACCAAGGTTTCATTATATTCTGCTCATACCACGCCCTATAGGTATTCACATAGCTCGGGGCCATGTTAGAGCCCATAGCCATGCCAGATAGCTGTAGGTAGTACTCTTTTTACAATTTAAAATAGTTCTTTTCCAAACAAAGTTGAAGCAGTTCACAAAGAAACTCAATGGGAGGGCCTTCATATACTTCACTATCAGATAAGATAGATCTGACAGCCTCCACACCACCATCATGAGGGATGGAGGTGTAGAGGCTGTCAACATCCATAGTTACAAGAATATCATTCTGTTGTAAATCAGAAAATCCTTTTAGAATATTTAACAGATTAGCAGAGCCCTTCAAATAAGCTGGGGTACTTCTCAAAACTGGCTGCAAAAAGTAATCTATATATTTCACCGTATTGGACAACAGAGAGTCGCTTGCAGAGACAATCGGCCTACCGGGTGGCTTTAACATGGTCTTGTGCACTTTTGGTAGAAGATATAAAACCGGGATTTTTGGAGTCTCACATGTTAAAAAACATATTTCCGACACACTAAGAACTCCCATCTCAAAACCTCTCTGAAAATATTGATCCAATTGTTTTTTAAATACCATTGTGGGATTGCCTTTAAGTTTAATATATATAGTACAATCTGACAATTGCCTGAGAGCCTCCTCTCTATAGTCAACATAGTTTTGAACGACAATAGCACCACCTTTATCCGCTGGGCGGATGATGATGCTATTGTCCCTGGTAAGACACCCTTCCTAACATTGGTTAGGAAGGGTGTCTCTGGGGCGTCACATTTGTGGCTTCTTTGTGATGGGGGATGTGACCAATGGGGATGTGTGTATGTTAGCTGCGTGCTACGTGTTAACTGACTAAGCATTACATCCGCTTTGTTTATTTGGTCACTATGGTAACCGCTGTCCATGTGGGTAGATACGTATGGGACGTTACGTGATGACATCACATGCGTGATACGCTCAGGATGTTGGCGGGTTTTTTCTAAGATACATATAAAAAGGTTGGAGATGCAGGTAAACATATGTTTTTAGATTCACTAAGGTGAATCATTCTTTGGCATTTGACAAAGGGATTGTAAGCATCCCGAAACGTTATGCTGGTTTTAATTTGATGTGAATAAAAGTAACGTTTTATATAAGTCCAGAGAGTGCCTTTTCTTCTTTCGCTATATATATATATATATATATATATATACACACACACTGTATATTCAGTACAAGCAAGGGAATGCTTGGAGGACTTATTTAACTTTATCCTTTATTTGAAATCCATAAAACATTATACAATCATTGTCAACGTTTCGGTTTCACATTAAGCCTTTGTCAAGACATCTGTTTCTATTTATTATTTGGCATGGATGTACACTCTGTACATACATCAAGTATGGATGCAAGTGCTCCCTTGCTTGTACTGAATTGAATACCATTATGAAGAAATAGCACCCGGGCCATAATAACAAAGATGGATGTGAGTGCAGGGCAACAGGAGTATATATATGTATATATATATATATATATATATATATATATATATATATATATATTAATATTATTTTGCAAGAAAAGAAATGGGTAAAATGTACTAAAACAGATTTATTGGGAGTTCTTTCTGAAAGAAAATCAGGCTGCCACATTTAGCTAGAGTTGGACATCAGTTAATGTTTGTGCACATTTGTTAAAAATACCAATTGTTTACCACTATAATGCTTAACCAACACTGAATGTTTGCAGAATATTTAACTTTTTTGTTGTTGCAAAGAAACAAATGTTAAATTTTACCAAATTAAATGAAACATTTGATTATAATATGTTTAATGTTTAGTCTCATTGTTTCTAAAGGGACATTAAATGAAAGTAAATATTTTCTGTATAGTATTTACTTTTGTCTTAAAGTGCTCAGTAGCTGTCCACCACAGGGAGTTACATTTATTTGATTTTAATAATTATATTTACACAAATAATAAAAATTAAAGACAAAAAGTTAATTATGTGAAATAATCAGCTTGTAGACTAACATAAAAAAAACGCTGAGAATAAAAACAGAGATGCCAATATGGCCTAGTAACGTCTATACAAAGGATTATGCAGGTTAAAGAAAAATAGGTACTCACAAAGGTGAAGCACCCAATGGTGCAAGAGGAGCAGACTGGATCAATATCAGTGGCTCAGCTCACTGTGTGCCAAACATCCAGGTACCCGAAGAGATGGTCAGTAGGTGGGCAAGGCAATGGAACCTGTCAGTGATAAAGCACAGCTACCATAGCCTAGAACAGGTGATGCAATCTCACTTAATGATTGTACTTACAAGATCTAGCGCACCTCCAGGTGCAGTCACAGCAAGCTGGGACCTCTCAGTCGCCCAGTAGACTATACTCAGGCGTAGGTAAAAGTCCTCTCAAAAACACACAAAATAACGATCCCAGAAGGAAGCAAGTGTATCATAAATCCATATTTCTATTAAAAACAAAGCAACACGTTTTTCGGTCCCGCAAGGGCTATTTCCTCAGGCTATACAATGTTAAACGTTTGATACACTTGCTATTTAAACCCTTCCAGGTCAAACAATAGGTTAATTAACACACCTAGAACTCTAATAGTCTCTGTGCAAATATCCATTGACAAAATACACAACCTGGCTTTTACCCAGCTGCGGGTTAAATTAACTAATAAAATCGCCATGGTGATACACTAAGCCCTATTTCATATAAACATAGGCACAGCTTTAATTTATGTGTGGTCTATACTTATAGCCATTCTTTAAAACCCCAAAAAAGGACCACACTCAGAGATCATAAAATAGTAAATTATAGAGTATATAAAAATAATGTTACAGATGTATAAAGCGTCAGATAAACCTCCCTCTGTGTATGTGCAATACTTAGTGAGTAAACTCTATAAGGCCCTGACTCTGTCTCTTGTATATAGCTAGTATGGTGGTCACGGACATTTTAAATTATCAAATGGATCCTAAGTGATCGATAAACAAACCAGGGAAAAATTGAATCATCTAAAAACCTTTTTATCAACTCTAATTAGTTGTAAATACGAGCCGTTGCAGCTCCTTTTTACCTGATAGTCATATGATAGAGGTGTGTATGATTCTGGCCAATGCAAGATGTCTAAGAAGGCGAGCCCATGGGATGATGACAACACATTACCTCCCACTGTCAGACACTTATCGGACCTACGATACAAAGACAATATGGAGAATCTACGCTATACACATCATCTGTGTGAATCATATAGCACATCCAAGCCACATAGGTGCCGGAACATACTTATCAAATTGTGATGATCACACCTTAAATATAAAATAAAGTGGTGACTTACGAGAAGTCTGCTCTGAATAAAAAAAAAAAACAAGAGGTGCACAAACCTTAAACATAAAGAGGACGCCCACCAAGAACACCATCTTCATAACGAATCTAATGTGCTTGTTAAGAACAAGTCTAAAGCCCACAGTGTCTCGAGACACTGTCTTTTGGCCCACAAGACACTTAAGAACCCTATGAGCATCCTGTCAATAGAGTCTATCTCCAGATTTCTGGGGAATGCCTTTTTGACTCTTAGTAGACGTGAATCCTATTGGATCACTAAACTCCAGACCCTGCAACCTAATGGTCTCAATAAGAACTTGGATTTGGCAGCATTTATATGACATCTTAATGACACTAGTACTCAATGGGAGATATTTATCAAAGGTCTGGCGGTCCTGATCCAACAGTGCGGATCAGGTCCACCAGACCTCGCTGAATGCCGGAGAGCAATACGCTCTCTGTATTCAGCATTGCACCAGCAGCTCTTGTGAGGTCAATCAACCTGATCATACTCGATCGGGTTGATCTGCAGCGATGCCTGTCCGCCTGCTCAGAGCATCCGGAGCTTGATAAATGGGCTCTAATATATCTATATGCATGTGTATGTCTACATACATGTATCTATATATATCTATATATATTGTCAGTTGCTGTTAGATATAGGTGTTCACACTCCTTTTCAGGATCAATAGGATGTGATCTCACATTATCATTACACATCACCTCATCACACATATATATATGTTCACATCCGGCTGTTCCATTGACATGTATAGACTCAGCCCTTATTTGAGAAGCACCTACTAAGTGTTATTTCCATCAACCAATTTGTCTAGTTTTACACATTACTTGACATGTCATTAATAGTAGTATTTCCCTTGACTGTGTCACGGGCATAAATATGATTTTTATTAGGGTATCACCTCACCATTTTTGAGGTAATCACTTCTCGCATTCCTATTTCACAATACCGTCACATATTATTATTTATTTAATGAGGGCACGTGACATTAGAGAATTCTCTTGTAGTAACCCCTTTCACATCTTCTCACATTGTATCACTTATTATATGAACACCACTATTGGTGTGCGTATTTCTCTAATTTGTCTACATTTATACTCGCACACAAAGTTATTATGTTGACTGCTAACATTGTCTTTATAGATTCCTAGATTATAGGAACAATGCAGTCCAAATATTGTTATTTGAATATCACCATTCCCCCTTTTTTCTATGATTATATTCAATCTGAATGTTTATTCCCCTATATTACTAATAGGGAGTTTACCACTGTATCACATAAGAGTGCATTACGACAGTTAATGAGTACAAGGGTTTGGTCCATATATATATATATATATATATATATATATATATATATATATATATATATATATATATACACACATAAAACATTTCTCATCAACAAGCACATTAGATTGGTTATGAAGATGGTGTTCTTGGTGGGCGTCCTCTTTATGTTTAAGGTTTGTGCACCTATTGGGGCTTTTTATTCGGAGCAAACTTCTCGTAAGTCACCACTATATATGTTCCGGCACCTATGTGGCTTGGATGAGCTATATGATTCACACAGATGTTTATAGCGTAGAATCCCCATATTGTCTTTGTATCGTAGGTCCGATAAGCACCTGACAGTGGGAGGTGATGTGTTGTCGTCATCCCATGGGCACGCTTTCTTAGACATCTCGCATTGGCCAGAATCATACACACCTCTATCATATGACTATCAGGTAACACGGCGCCGCAACAGCTCATATTCACAACTAATTAGAGTTGATAAAAACGTTTTTAGATGATTCAATTTTTCCCTGGTTTGTTTATCGATCACTTAGGATCCATTTAAAATGTCCGTGACCACCATACTAGCTATATACAAGAGATAGAGTCAGGGCCTTATAGAGTTTACTCACTAAGTATTGCACATACACAGAGGGAGGTTTATCTGACACTTTATACGTCTGTAACATTATTTGTATACACTCTATAATTTACTATTTTATGATCTCTGAGTGTGGTCCATTTTTGGGGTTTTAAAGAGTGGCTGTAAATATAGACCACACATAAATTAAAGCTGTGCCTATGCTTTTATGAAATAGGGCTTAGTGTATCACCATGGCGATTTTATTAGTTAATTTAACCCGCAGCTGGTAAGGGCCAGGGTGTGTATTTTATCAATGGATATTTGCACAGAGACTATTAGAGTTCTAGGGGGGTGGGCGTGTATCAATTAACTTATTGTTTGACCTGGAAGGGTTTAAATAGCAAGTGTATCAATCTTTTAACATTGTATAGACTGAGGAAACAGCCCTTGCGGGGCTGAGAAATGCGTTGATTTGTTTAAAAATAAAAATATGGTTTTATGATACACTTGCTTCCTTCTGGGATAGTTATTCGTGTGTTTTTGAGAGGACTTTTACCTACACCTGAGTATAGTCTACTGGGCGACTGAGAGGTCGCAGCTTGCTGTGAGTGCACCTGGAGGTGCGCTACATCTTGTAAGTACAATCATTAAGTGAGATTGCATCACCTGTTCCCACTGTACTAGGCTATAGTAGCTGTGCTTTATCACTGACAGGTTCCATTGCCTTGCCCACTGACAATCTCTTTGGGTGCCAGGACGTTTGGCACACAGTGAGCTGGGCCACTGATATTGATCCAGTCTGCTCCGCTTGCACCATTTGGTGCTTCACCTTTGTGAGAACCTATTTTTCTTTAACCTGCATAATCCTTTTTATAGACGTTACTAGGCCATATTGGCGTCTCTGTGTTTTTATTCTCTCCAGATCTACTATCACCAGGGACCAACCATCCTTGTGACAGAGTGCTGCCAGCTTGTTTGGAATATAAGGACTTATTTTATCTTTGTTTTTGTTTGACTTTTTGTGCTTTGGCTTCTATTTGTATTGATGATCAATATTATTATTGTTTATATACACTGATATACCTAGTTATAGGACTATTGTAGTAGGGAAGTGATATTTTATATCCCTTATTGACAAGAAAACTGCTTAAAACATTAGCTTCTGTATTTTTTCAGGATTAAAACCCCCCCACAAGAGGAGCTATAGGTTTACATTTTCTAGATAAAATGATCAATACAAAGTTATTTTTTGAAATATAATACCTACATATAAATTGTTATCTTATTCAGGTTACTTAAAGGGACAGTCTGCTCCAGAATTGTTATTGTTTAAAAAGATAGATAATCCCTTTTTTACCTATTCCTCAGTTTTGCATAATCAACACGTTATAGAAATATACTTTTTACCTCTGGGATCACCTTGTATCTAAGCCTCTGAAGACAGCCCCCCTTATTTCAGTTCTTTTTACAGTGTTTCATTTCAGCCAATCAGTGTGACTCATAAATAACTTCATGGGAGTGAGCACAATATTATCTATAAGGCACACATGAACTAGCGCTGTCTAGCTGTGTAAAACTGTCAAACTGCTCTGAGATAAGAAATTAGAAATTAGAATGGATTAGAAATTAGCATATGAGCCTAAGTTTCAACAAAGAATACCAAGAGAACAAAGCAAATTTGATGCTAAAAGTAAATTGAAATGGCTAGATTATGAGTTTTGCGTTATACTGAAAAAGCAGCGTTAGGTTATAGTGCTGCTTTTTTACTACCGCCGGGATTACGAGTCTTGCAGATTTAGGGGCACCGCACATTTTTTGGCCTTACCGCAAATCAACTTATGTAAATTGCGTATAGTCTTTTTTTCAATGGGATTTTAATAGCGCCAGTATTACGAGCTTGTCCCGGGAGGCCAAAAAGTGAGTGGTACACCCTATCCCGTCAAGATTTGTAACGCATTCTAAAGTCAGTAGTTATGAGTTTTACACTACAAAGCTGTAGCATAAAACTCATAACTAAAGTGCTAAAAAGTACACTAACACCCATAAACTACCTATTAACCCATAAACCAAGTCCCTCCCACATCGCAAACACCAAAATAATATTATTTACCCCTAATCTGCCACCCCTAACATTGCCGCCACCTATCTGCATTTATTAACCCCTAATCTGCCACCCCCAACATCGCCGCCACTATACTATATTTATTAACCCCTAAACCTAAGTCTAACCCTAATCCTAACACCCCCTAACTTAAATATAATTTAAATAAATCTAAATAAAATTAATATCATTACCTAAATAATTCCTATTGAAAACTAAATACTTACCTATAAAATAAACCCTAAGCTAGCTACAATATAACTAATAGTTACATTGTATCTATCTTAGGTTTTATTTTTATTTTACAGGCAAGTTTGTATTTATTTTAAATAGGTAGAATAGTTACTAAATAGTTATTAACTATTTACTAACTACCTAGCTAAAATAAATACAAATTTACCTGTAAAATAAATCACCTAACACTACACTACAATTCAATAAATTACCAAAATTAAATACAATTAAATAAATTAAATACAATTAGCAAAATTAAAAAAAACACATTAAATTACAGAAAATAAAAAACAATTTACAAGATATCTAATAGCCCTATTAAAATAAAAAAGCCCCCCAAAATAAAAAACCCTAGCCTAAACTAAACTATCAATAGCCCTTAAAAGGGCCTTTTGCGGGGCATTGCCCCAAAGAAATCAGCTCTTTTACCTGAAAAAAATACAAGCAACCCCCCCAACAGTAAAACCCACCACACAACCAACCCCCCAAATAAAACCCTAACTAAAAAAAACTAAGCTCCCCATTGCCCTGAAAAGGGCATTTGGATGGGCATTGCCCTTAAAAGGGTATTTAGCCATATTGCAGCCCAAAGCCTTAATCTAAAAATAAAACCCACCCAATAAACCCTTAAAAAATCCTAACACTAACCATTTGAAGATCCACTTACAGTTTTGAAGATCCGACATCCATCCTCAACGAAGCCGGGAGAAGTCCTCATCGAAGCGGCAAGAAGTCCTCAACAAAGCCGGGAGAAGTCTTCATCCAAGCTGGGAGAATTGTTCCTCCAGACGGGCAGAAGTCTTCATCCAGACGGCATCTTCTATCTTCATCCATCCGAGGCGGAGTGTCTCCATCTTCAAAACATCAGATGCGGAGCATCCTCTTCTTTCCGTCGAGTACCGACAAATGAAGGTTCCTTTAAATGACGTCATCCAAGATGGTGTCTCTTAGATTCCGATTGGATGATAGAATTCTATCAGCCAATCAGAAATAAGGTTGAAAAAATCCTATTGGCTGATGCAATTAGCCAATAGGATTGAATAGTTACTAAATAGTTATTAACTATTTACTAAAACCTAACCTAAGCCAATCAGCCAATAGGATTGAGCACACATTCTATTGGCTGATTGGAACAGCCAATAGAATACAAGCTCAATCCTATTGGCTGATTGGCTTAGGTTAGGTTTTATTTTACAGGTAAATTTGTATTTATTTTAGCTAGTTAGTAAATAGTTAATAACTATCTAGTAACTATTCTACCTAGTTAAAATAAATACAAACTTGCCTGTAAAATAAAAATAAACCCTAAGCTAGCTACAATGTAACTATTAGCTATATTGTAGCTAGCTTAGGGTTTATTTTATAGGTAAGTATTTAGTTTTAAATAGGAATAATTTAGGTAATGATAGGAATTTGATTTAGATTTATATAAATTATATTTAAGTTAGTGGGTGTTAGGGTTAGACTTAGGTTTAGGGGTTAATACATTTAGTATAGTGGCGGCAACATTGGGGGCGGCAGATTACGAGTTAATAAATGTAGGTAGGTGGCAGTCAATGTTAGGGTTGGGAGATTAGGGGTTAATACTATTTAACTAGAAAGTTTTTTAAAATTGCATGCCCTATCTGAATCATGAAAGTTTAATTTTGACTAGACTGTCCCTTTAAGCAACAATTGTGTGAGATATAGAAGAGAAAATAGTTTCCTTTCCCTATTTTGTCACAACCTACAAATGTAGTTACTATTATTTATAATAAATGCATATATCACTGACCAGAAGAAAAATAGACAAAATTCATACAAACTTTAATTTATGGTTTGTTCAATAAGGCTCAGATATTGCAAAAGGACGCAAAGGGTAATACAAGATAACAGTTGCAGAATACACTCTGTTTGCTGCTCTATGGACCCATGCAGTGATAGGCAGGAGCTGGACATGACTCTAATGCTTCTTACCAAGACTCATAATTTCACTGTAGGAGGTGAGAGACCCTTCTTTCTTTTATATATTCAATGATTCTGCTGGAACTGATTGTATATGCGTGCTGCTGCGTTCTTTGAAGTTTTTTTATTAGACAGCCTGCCATAAATTATGTACTAATAATACAAAGTATACAAATAAAGGATAAAAGTTATCTTTAAATTGTTTTAGTGTAGATAACTATAATACATCCTTTAATGTGTATTGTAGTTCATGAATGAATGAATAACAAGAACACAAACAAATTTCAGCCTATTTTCTTAGAATTGGAACGTTCTTCTTTATTAGGATTGAGCAATTCGGCAGATTTCTGCAGACCGACACAAAAGCAAAAAATAAAAACAGCCAATGGGAAATAAGAACATCATCAAAAATGAGTCAATTGATTTGTTTGATTGCATAGCTTCTTAAAGTGTATGTAAATTTTGATGCTAAAGTGCCCGGTTTTTAAATTTTTTATTAAAAACAGGGGCACTTTAATTCATCAAAATTTGCATTTCACTCCTGTTGTGAAAAAAACTTACCTTTTAATCTTCACAGCAGCTCCAGCTTCCTCAGGTCGTTGCAAGCCATTTCTGACGTCAGAAATGATGGATAGGTCATCTTCCAATCACGGCTCCCCCCCAGGGGAATCAGTGTCTGATTCAATGCCATGATTGGAGGAAGCCGGATTCCTCATTTTAGACCCAGGAAGAGGCTTTGCGATGGGTGGAGGAAGCTCGAGCTGCTGTGAAGTTTAAAAGGTATTTTTTTTTTCTCAACATGAGTGAAATGTAAATTTTGATGAATTAAAGTGCCCCTGTTTTTAATCGATTTTTTAAAACCGGGCACTTTAGCATCAAAATTGACATTCACTTTAACAAGCTCATGGCTAGATTACGAGTCTTGCGTTAGGCTTAAAAAGCAGCGTTGGCCGGTCCCAACGCTGCTTTTTAAAGCCCACTGGTATTACGAGTCTTGCAGGTACAGGTGTACCGGTCACTTTTTTGGACAGACTCGGAAATACCACAAATCCACTTACGTCAATTGCGTATCCTATATTTTCAATGGGACTTGCATAGCGCCGGTATTACGAGTCTGACAAAAAGTGAGCAGTAGACCCTCTCCTGTCAAGACTGGTACTGCATTTAAAAGTCAGTAGTTAAGAGTTTTACACTACAGCGCCGTAGCATAAAACTCTTAACTAAAGTGCTAATAAGTACACTAACACCCATAAACTACCTATTAACCCCTAAACCGAGGCCGTCCCTCATTGCAAACACTAAAATATATATTTTAACCCCTAATCTGCCGAACCAGACATCGCCACCACAAGAATAAATATATTAACCCCTAAACCGCCGCACTCCTGCATCGCAAACACTAGTTAAATATTATTAACTAATAATCTGCCGGTCCTAACATCACCGCCACCTACCTACATTTATTACAACTAATCTGCCGCCCCCAACGTCGTCGCCACTATAATAAAGTTATTAACACCTAAACCTAAGTTTAACCCTAACCCCACCTAACTTAAATATAATTTAAATAAATCTAAATAAAATTACTACAATTAACTAAATAATTCCTATTTAAAACTAAATACTTACCTATAAAATAAACCCTAAGCTAGCTACACTATAACTAATAGTTACATTGTAGCTAGCTTAGGGTTTATTTTTATTTTACAGGCAACTTTGTATTTATTTTAACTAGGTACAATAGTTATTAAATATTTAATAAAAACTACCTAGTTAAAATAAATACAAAAGTACCTGTAAAATAAAACCTAACCTAAGTTACAATTACACCTAACACTACACTACAATTAAATTAATTACCTAAATTAAATACAATTAATTACAATTAAATAAAATTATCTAAAGTACAAAAACCCCACACTAAATTACAGAAAATAATAAACAAATTACAAGATTTTTAAACTAATTACACCTAATCTAATCCCCCTAACAAAATAAAAAAGCCCCCCCCCCCCAAATAAAAAAAGCACTACCCTACACTAAATTACAAATAGCCCTTAAAAGGGTCTTTTGCGGGGCATTGCCCCAAAGTAATCAGCTCTTTTACCTGAAAATAAATTACAATTCCCCCCCAACATTAAAACCTACCACCCACGCAACCAACCCTACTCTAAAACCCACCCAATCCCCCCTTAAAAAAAGTCTAACCCGCTGAAGATCACCTTACCAGGAGACGTCTTCACCCAACCAGGCCGAAGTCCTCAACGAAGCCGGGAAAAGTCTTTATCCAAGCTGGGTGAAGTGGTCCTCCAGACGGTCAGAAGTCTTCATCCAGACGAC
Source organism: Bombina bombina (assembly GCF_027579735.1). Taxonomy (NCBI): domain Eukaryota; kingdom Metazoa; phylum Chordata; class Amphibia; order Anura; family Bombinatoridae; genus Bombina; species Bombina bombina. Next base: position 168,052,056 of record NC_069501.1, read on the forward strand.
ATCTTCTATTTTCATCCATCCGGCACGGAGCGGGTCCATCTTCAAGACATCAGAGCATCCTCTTCATCCAACGGTTAAACAAAGAATGAAGGTTCCTTTAAATGACGTCATCCAAGATGGCGCCCCATCAATTCCAATTGGCTGATAGAATTCTATCAGCCAATCGGAATTAAGGTAGAAAAATCATATTGGCTGATGCAATCAGCCAATAGGATTGAAGTTCAATCCTATTGGCTGATCCAATCAGCCAATAGAATTGAGCTGGCATTCTATTGGCTGTTCCAATCAGCCAATAGAATGCCAGTTCAATCCTATTGGCTGATTGCATCAGCCAATAGAAATTTTTCTACCTTAATTCCGATTGGCTGATTGAATTCGATCAGCCAATCGGAATTGAAGGGATACCATCTTGGATTACGTCATTTAAAGGAACCTTCATTCTGTGTTTAGCCATCGGAAGAAGAGGATGCTCCGCGTCGGATGTCTTGATGGACCAGCTCCACGCCGGATGGATGAAGATAGACTTGTGCCCGTCTGGAGGACCACTTTGCCCGGCTTGGATGAAGACTTCTCCCGGCTTCGTTGAGGACTTTGGGGCAATGCCTCGCAAAAGGCCCTTTTTAAGGGCTATTTGTAATTTAGTGTAGGGTAGGGCTTTTTTTATTTTGGGAGGGCTTTTTTATTTTGTTAGGGGGATTATATTAGGTGTAATTAGTTTAAAAATCTTGTAATTTGTTTATTATTTTCTGTAATTTAGTGGGGGGGTTTTGTACTTTAGATAATTTTATTTAATTGTAATTAATTGTATTTAATTTAGGTAATTAATTTAATTGTAGTGTAGTGTTTGGTGTAATTGTAACTTAGGTTAGGTTTTATTTTACAGGTACTTTTGCATTTATTTTAACTAGGTAGTTTTTATTAAATAGTTAATAACTATTTAATAACTATTGTACCTAGTTAAAATAAATACAAAGTTGCCTGTAAAATAAAAATAAACCCTAAGCTAGCTACAATGTAACTATTAGTTATATTGTAGCTATCTTAGGGTTTAATTTATAGTTTTAAATAGGAATTATTTAGTTATTTGTAGTAATTTTATTTAGATTTATTTAAATTATATTTAAGTTAGGGGGGTGTTAGGGTTAGGGTTGGACTTAGGTTTAGGGGTTAATATGTTTATTATAGTTGTGGCAACGTTGGGGCCGGCAGATTAGGGGCTAATAAATGTAGTTAGGTTGCGGCAACATTGGGGGCGGCAGATTAGGGGTTAATAAATATAATGTAGGTTTCAGCGATGTTGGGAGCAGCAGATTAGGGGTTCATCAGTATAATGTAGGTGTCGGCGATGTCGGGGGGCAGATTAGGGGTTAATAAGTGTAAGATTAGGGGTGTTTAAACTCAGGGTTCATGTTAGGGTGTTAGGTGTAGACATAAATGTATTTTCCCCATAGGAATCAATGGGGCTGCGTTAGGAGTTTTACTCTGCTTTTTTGCAGGTGTTATTTTTTTTTTCAGCCAGCTCTCCCCGTTGATTCCTATGGGGAAATCGTGCACGAGCACGTTTTACCAGCTCACCGCTAACGTAAGCAGCGCTGGTATTGAGGTGAGATGTGGAGCTACATTTTGCTCTCCGCTCACTTTTTCGCGGTTAATGCCGGGTTGTAAAAACTCGTAAAACCAGCGCTGTCTGTAAGTGAGCGGTGAGCATAAACTGCTCGTTAGTACCGCACCCCTGTTAACGCAAAACTCGTAATCTAGGCCTCAGTTTGTGATGTGCACAGTTAAGCTTTACCTTGTTCATTATCATTGTGTATATATGTTTTTTATAACATCCAAACACTTAATTACAATCATGTACAAACATTTACATATTGATCTGTTATTTATGAATATGTTTCAAAGTTAAAAAATGCAATAATTCACTGTAATAAATGCAGGAAGTGAAAGTGTTTGTTATACTATGATGGTCAAAATAGAAACAATGATTTTTTTTAATGCTGTCAATACTAAACCCAAATAGTTTCTTTCATGATTTAGATAGAGCAAGCAATTTTCCAATTTACTCCTATCATAAATATGTATAAGTTCTCTTTGTATCTTTATTTGAAAAAGCAGGAATGTAAGCTGAGCAGCCGGCCCATTTTCGTTTAAGCGCCCTGGATAGCGATTGCTGATTGGTGGCTACATTAAGACACCAGTCAGCAAGTGGAACCCAGGTGATAAACCAAAAATTGGCCAGCGCCTAAGCTTACATTAATGCTTTTCAAATAAAGATACCAAGAGAATAAAAAAATGATAATAGGAGTAAATTAGAAAGTTGTTTAAAATGGCATGCTCTATCAGATAGTGGTTCTTAAACTGTGGGTTGCGACCCCATATGGGGTTGCGTAACCCTAATGTGGGGGGCGTGAAAAATTCAGGAAGGCCAGTGTAAGAAGGAGCCTCCTGATTCCATATTTTATCGTGCATACGCGATGGCACAAAATGTCTGCGATCGTACACTCCAAGCTCTGGCCGGCAGCTTGCTTCCTCCCAGCAGCAATCGGAGGAAGTGATCATATGTCACTTCCTCCCAGTGCACTGTGCTTCTCAGGAGAAAAGAGGAAGCCCTGCAGAGAAGGTCCTTGCCCAGCAGGTATGGGCATACAAGAGGGGGGTGGGAGAAAGATCTGAAAGGATGGTAAGGGGTTAGTCTGAGCACTGAAAGATGGATGGGGGGTATGAGCATGGAAGGGAGGGTATTATAATGGAAGGGGGATTTGAATATGAAGGGAGAGTATAGAAGGGGCATTGAGCATGGAAGGGGGGAGTATGATCATGAAAAGGGGGAGTATGAAGGGGAAGTAAGAGTAAGGAATGGAGTTTATGAGCATGGAAGGGAGGGTATGAATATGAAGCAGGAATATGGAAGGGGCATTGAGCATGGAAGGGGGGAGTATGAGCATGAAAAGGGGGAGTATGAAGGGGAAGTAAAAGTATGGAAGGGAGGGTATGAGCATGGAAGGGGGTTATGAATATGAAGGGGGAGTATGGAGGTAGCAGGGGGTGAACATAGAAGGGGCAGTGAGCATGGAACGGAGGGTATGAATATGAAGCAGGAGTATGGAAGGGGCATTGAGCATGGAAGGGGGGAGTATGAGCATTAAAAGGGGAAGTATGAAGGGGAAGAGTATGGAAGGGAGGGTATGAGCATGGAAGAGGGTTATGAATATGAAGAGGGAGTATGGAGGTAGCAGGGGGGTGAACATAGAAGGGGCAGTGAGCATGGAAGGGGGGATTATGAGCAATGAAAGGGGGTATGAGTATGAAGGAGGAGTATGAGCATGGAATGGGGTATGAATATAAAGGGAGAGTATGGAAGGTGCAGGGGAGTGAGCATGGAAAGGGGAGTGAGCATGGAAGGGGGGAGTATGGAAGGGGCAGGGGAGTGAGCATGGAAGGGGGAGTATGAGCATGAAGAGGTGAGTATGAGTATGATTTATTATCAGTAAAAGTTTGATTTGTATACCTATTTTATATACCCGGGGTCACTTATTGTGGAAAAAAGGGGTTGCGAGTGAAAAAAGTTTAAGAAGCCCTGCTCTATCTTAATCATGAAAGGAAAAAAATGGGTCTAGTATCCCTTTAAGTGAAGCCACATGCCACCAAATTTGTGGCAAAATAGAATACATATATTGTAGCTTATAAATATTTTATCAATTTGGGTGTTAAATATATTTGACTGAAAATGCAAGTTACAAATATATATGCAAATACACTACACTAACGAATATTGAACGCTGAATATTTGCACATAGCTACTGTTTAATATAAAAGCAATTTTTTTTTACTATTCAGTAAACACTTTATTGTAATTACTGAATCTATTTACGTTCATCTTTAATATTTGATAATTGCTAGATGTATATTGTTTTCTCTATTTGAGCCTTCTAGTATTTGTAAATACACAAATTCAAGTACAAGAATAGTAAATGTGAAAATCACAGTCTACAGACACATTTAAGTACAATTCCAGGGCCTGAATATAGTTTGAACATTGTCCTGATCTGACTCTGGTATCTACATTTAAAGGTCTGGGATAAATAGGTGAATCTGACCCACTTTTTTGAAGATCGACACAGACACACAGAGGTTGATGGCAAGTGGATCTATCCCTCTGGCGAAACAAACATTGATGCTAAAATGACTGAAGCTGTAATATGAACTGTCATGTAGAAGGGCAGTCAGTTTCTTATCTCAGTGGCTATGATATCATGGATGGACACCTCTGCTTCTGCTTTCCTCTGTTTACTATGCTGTGAAGTTATTACCTCAACATTCTTCCACTTTGCTAATGAGGTTTTAACAAGGTGACAGCACATTGAAGAGGTACTTGTGTGTGCTCTATTTGTTTTGGTTTATACACTTATCCTAATATTGTTTTCCTGCAAATGTATGTTAACTGCTACTTAAAAAAAATAAAAAAAAAAATAGAGAGAAATATTTTCTAAATATAGTTAATGATAGTCAGCCAGATTACAAGTTTTGTGTTATGAGCGGCTCGATAATAACTTGCAAGTTATTTCCAACGCTCACCTTTAATAGCGCTGCTATTACAGGTTTGCAAAAACCCGCCGTTAGCAGGCAATATGGCAGCGTTGAGCTCCATACCGCACACAAATACCAGTGCTGGTTTTACGTGCTCGTGCACGATTTGCCAATAGACATCAATGGGGAGAGCCAGCTAAAAAAAATCCTAACACCTGCAATAAAGGAGCGTAAAGCTCCCTAACACAGCCCTATTGATTCCTATGGGAAAAAAAAATAACATAAACCCTGAGTCTAAACACGCCTAATCTGCCACCCCCGATATCGCCAACACATACATTACACTTATTAACCCCTAATCTGCCGTCCCTAACATCGCCGCCACCTACATTACAGTTATTAACCCCTAATCTGCCACCCCCAATATCACCGACACCTACATAAATGTATTAACCCCTAATCTGCTGCCCCAACGTCCCCGCCGCCAATATACTAAGGTTATTAACCCCTAAACCTCTGGCCTCCCACATCACTAACACTAAATAAATATATTAACCCCTAAACCTAAGTCTAACCCTAACACCCCTAACTTAAATATAATTAAAATAAATCTAAATAAAAAATACTATCATTAACTAAATAATTCCTATTTAAAACTAAATACTTACCTAAAAAATAAACCCAAAGCTTTCTACAATATAACTAATAGTTATATTGTATCAAGCTTAGGTTTTATTTTTATTTCACAGTTTGTATTTATTTTAACTAGGTAGACTAGTTAGTAAATAGTTATTAACTATTTACTAACTATCTAGTTAAAATAAAAATAAATTTACCTGTTAAATAAAATCTAAACTGCCTCACACTAAAACCTAACATTACACTACAATTAAATAAATTACATTAATTAAATACAATTAACTAAAATGCAAAAAAATAAACACTAAATTACACAAATTAAAAAAGATATTATCAAATATTTAAACTAATTACACCTAAGCTAATAGCCCTATCAAAATAACCCCCCCAAAAAAATTAAAAAACCCTAGCCTAAACTAAACTGCCAATGGCCCTTAAAAGGGCCTTTTGCAGGGCATTAAAAGGGCCTTTTGCAGGGCATTAAAAGGGCCTTTTGCAGGTCATTGCCCCAAAGAAATCAGCTCTTTTACCTGAAAAAAAATACAAACAACCCCCAACAGTTAAACCCACCACCCATACAACCAAACCCCCCAAATAAAATCCTATCTAAAAAACCTAAGCTCCCCATTGCCCTGAAAAGGGCATTTGGATGGGCATTGCCCTTAAAAAGGCATTTAGCTCTTTTTCTTTGCCCAAACCCCTAATCTAAAAATAAAACCCACCCAATAAACCTTTAAAAAAAACCTTACACTAACCCCCAAAGATCCACTTACAGTTTTTGAAGACCAGACATCCATCCTCATCAAGTCTTCATCCAAGCGGGCAGAAGTCCTCAACAAAGCCGGGAGAAGTCTTCATCCAAGCGGCAAGAAGTCATCCACCAGGTGGGCAGAAGGCTTTATCCAGACGCCATCTTCTATCTTCATCCTTCCAACGCGGAGCGGCTCCAACTTCAAGACATCCGGCGTGGAGCATCCTCTTCATACGGTCCCAGCCATACACTGAAGGTTCCTTTAAATGACGTCATCCAAGATGGATGATAGAATTCTATCAGCCGATCGGAATTAAAGGTGAAAAAATCCTATTGGCTGTTCCAATCAGCCAATAGAAAGCGAGCTCAATCCTATTGGCTGATTGGCCATTGGCAGTTTAGTTTAGGCTAAGGTTTTTTTTATTTTGGGGGGGCTTTTTTATTTTGATAGGGCTATTAGATTAGGTGTAATTAGTTCAAATATTTGATAATTTATTTTGTATTTAGTGTAATTTAGTGTTTGTTTGTTTTTATGTAATTTAGTTAATTGTATTTAATTAACGTAATGTATTTAATTGTAGTGTAATGTTAGGTGTTAGTGTAAGACAGGTTAGGTTTTATTTTACAGGTAAATTTGTATTTATTTTAACTAGGTAGTAAGTAGATAGTTAATATCTATTTACTAACTAATATACCTAGTTAAAATAAATACAAACTTAGCTGTGAAATAAAAATAAAACCTAAGATAGCTACAATGTAACTATTAGTTATATTGTAGCTAGCTTAGGGTTTATTTTACAGGTAAGTATGTATTTAGTTTTAAATAGGAATTATTTAGTTAATGATAATAATTTTTATTTAGATTTATTTTAATTATATTAAAGTTAGGGGTGTTAGGGTTAGACTTAAGGTTAGGTTTAGGGGTTAATAACTTTAGTATAGTGGTGGCGGTGATGTTGGGGGTGGCAGATTAGGGGTTAATAATATTTAACTAGTGTTTGTGATGCTGGAGTACGGCGTTTTAGGGGTTAATATGTTTATTATAGTGGCGGCGATGTCCGGAGCAGCAGATTAGGGGTTCATAATTTTATTTTAGTATTTGCGATGCGGGAGGGCCTCGGTTTAGGGGTTAATAGGTAGTTTATGGGTGTTAGTGTACTTTGTAACACTTTAGTTATGAGTTTTATGCTACAGCTTTGTAGGATTTGGTTATGGATTAAAATATCTCAAATGTTATCACTATCAAATTTGTGATGTTTATAGATCATAAATAATCCATGTATTATTGTATTGCATATTTATTATATTATCTATTCTGATCTCATCATTTGTTCTATTGATTTTAAAGGAAATATGAGTGAGATTAATGAAAATAAAAATAATAAATTAAAATAAAAAAAAAATGTTTAAATAATTAATTACATTCCATCAAAATAATTGTGGACTTACTATTACCTTTACCCTACCAGTACAATTGTGTGTAAATATATTTGGGAGATATGTATTATCTCACAATATTAGATAATACATATCTCCCAAATTTAACATATATTTACACACAATTGTACTAGTCTATAATAAATTTAATATTTTTATGTAATAGAACAAATGATGAGATCAGAATCGATAATATAATAAATATGCAATACAATAATACATGGATTATTTATGATGTACAGGGAGTGCAGAATTATTAGGCAAGTTATATTTTTGAGGATTAATTTTATTATTGAACAACAACCATGTTCTCAATGAACCCAAAAATCTCATTAATATCAAAGCTTAATAGTTTTGGAAGTAGTTTTTAGTTTGTTTTTAGTTATAGCTATTTTAGGGGGATATCTGTGTGTGCAGGTGACTATTACTGTGCATAATTATTAGGCAACTTAACAAAAAACAAATATATACCCATTTCAATTATTTATTTTTACCAGTGAAATCAATATAACATCTCAGCATTCACAAATATACATTTCTGACATTCAAAAACAAAACAAAAACAAATCAGTGACCAATATAGCCACCTTTCTTTGCAAGGACACTCAAAAGCCTGCCATCCATGGATTCTGTCAGTGTTTTGATCTGTTCACCATCAACATTGCGTGCAGCAGCAACCACAGCCTCCCAGACACTGTTCAGAGTGGTGTACTGTTTTCCCTCCTTGTAAATCTCACATTTGATGATGGACCACAGGTTCTCAATGGGGTTCAGATCAGGTGAACAAGGAGGCCATGTCATTAGATTTTCTTCTTTTATACCCTTTCTTGCCAGCCACGCTGTGGAGTACTTGGACGCGTGTGATGGAGCATTGTCCTGCATGAAAATCATGTTTTTCTTGAAGGATGCAGACTTCTTCCTGTACCACTGCTTGAAGAAGGTGTCTTCCAGAAACTGGCAGTAGGACTGAGAGTTGAGCTTGACTCCATCCTCAACCCGAAAAGGCCCCACAAGCTCATCTTTGATGATACCAGCCCAAACCAGTAATCCACCTCCACCTTGCTGGCGTCTGAGTCGGACTGGAGCTCTCTGCCCTTTACCAATCCAGCCACGGGCCCATCCATCTGGCCCATCAAGACTCACTCTCATTTCATCAGTCCATAAAACCTTAGAAAAATCAGTCTTGAGATATTTCTTGGCCCAGTCTTGACGTTTCAGCTTGTGTGTCTTGTTCAGTGGTGGTCCTCTTTCAGCCTTTCTTACCTTGGCCATGTCTCTGAGTATTGCACACCTTGTGCTTTTGGGCACTCCAGTGATGTTGCAGCTCTGAAATATGGCCAAACTGGTGGCAAGTGGCATCTTGGCAGCTGCACGCTTGACTTTTCTCAGTTCATGGGCAGTTATTTTGCGCCTTGGTTTTTCCACACGCTTCTTGCGACCCTGTTGACTATTTTGAATGAAACGCTTGATTGTTCGATGATCACGCTTCAGAAGCTTTGCAATTTTAAGAGTGCTGCATCCCTCTGCAAGATATCTCACTATTTTTGACTTTTCTGAGCCTGTCAAGTCCTTCTTTTGACCCATTTTGCCAAAGGAAAGGAAGTTGCCTAATAATTATGCACACCTGATATAGGGTGTTGATGTCATTAGACCACACTCCTTCTCATTACAGAGATGCACATCACCTAATATGCTTAATTGGTAGTAGGCTTTCGAGCCTATACAGCTTGGAGTAAGACAACATGCAAAAAGAGGATTATGTGGTCAAAATACTAATTTGCCTAATAATTCTGCACTCCCTGTATAAATATCAACAATTTGATAGTGATAACATTTCAGATATTTTAATCCATATCCTTCAATGTAATGGACCTTGTATATACAAAATATATGAATGTATAAGGATATTGTTAACAGAAACTGATATTTCACATGCAAAATATTAAATATGGACACATTTTTTATTCATCAGTACCTCTAGATAATTTACAGAAATCATGATTACTCATCATTAAAAACCATGTCTACCTTAAATCAGACAGCTAACTTTTAGACTGAATCCTCCTTAAACAGTAGGCTAATACTGATCAGATCTCTACCAATCCAATTACAATCCTGGTAGTGATGGATAGTATTACATCCAATCAAATTACACGCAAGGCAGAACTTACGGTTCACACTGGCCATATATCCCTACACAGAAGGCGGCCCTCCACCTTTGATAAAGCCCAGTCAGGCGAAACGCGTCAGGGGGTTCTACATGAGCTGATGTGGGCTCTATTTTAACGGGATAGAAGTATATTCATTTGCTTTTTATTAACCTAGTAATGGAATAATGTTGACTTTAATCACTGCAGCTATTGATAGCACAGTAACTCCTACGGGAGAACATTTACCAATTGCACCCATATACAATATTCAGGATATGTGGATTATTATTTTGACTTGTTAATAAAGAGCGCTATCTCCTCCTGAGTATATAAAGTATAAACACTGATCACTTTTCTCAATGTCATTATCACAAAACTCATAACTGTTTAGTTTAACATTGTAACAATAGTGGTTGTATGCATTGCTACTTACCTCCATGCTAGTAGTCAATTTGTATCTATTGTGGATTCATACTTAGTCCTGTTGCACAGGATACAATAGCCAGGGGATTGATGATCATTGCCAGATTATATTTAGTGCTACGCTTATCATCATCATTTGATACAATAACTCTGGCATAAATTATTTAAGTTCATTACCAATCAATAGCGGATGTAAGCATTGATAAGCATGCTGACTAATTTTGCAACCATTAGACATTCAGTTTAAACTGCAAACAATAGCAGATGTATGCATTGCTACTTACTATCAGACCAGTCAATATTTTGTATCTATTCTGGATGTATACTTGATCCTGTTGTACAGGATATACTAACAAGGGGGCTGTTGTTTTCTGTCAGATTATATACAACATCACATTAATTATAACTATATGGCAGTATTCACTCTGGTATAAAGTGAATTATTCCAGCAATAGTGGACGTAAGCATTGCTGAATATATTACTATAATTATCATCATCATATATTCAACTACTACACTAGAATTGCCTACCAGGTGGATGATCATTCTATCTATATATATATATATATATAGCTTCACGCTGAAAATTAGCACAATTTCTGCTTTCAAGAAGCTCTAACATGCCCACAATCAACGGTTGCACTGGCGACCACATATATTGTTTATCCTTATTTAACTACAATAGTGAATCAGTATTACTACATTCTTGGGCTATTAATATGACCCGAGACTGAGATGGCATTATATCTTATGTGTTGCTTTATACTACCACTACCTCTTTATTGACTTAACCTGACCTTTCAGCTCTAATTTTACACCTTTGAATTATATTATTTACCACTGTTTCACAAGAGGTAGATATAGGTAGTAGACCCCACATAACGCTACTGTATGATCCACACTATACATTAATTTAAGCAAGTGTCTACTAGCAGGAATTACTGAGTTAGTGACCATGTATAATATTCTGGTACCATACACCCAGTACTATCCAGTACCTGTTTGAGCAATATTACATCCTAGCAGTAGAACGGATACTGGGATATAGTGGTTATTATGCTATTCTGCATGGATTTTGTCTCTTTGAGTGTTGTTGACTTGCCATTACACAGGCTGCTTCTCTTTACTCTGGAACTAATATAAGTCTTATTATACTTTCACTGACACTTCTTGATTCAGTATTATTCCTTGGATTATTGATGAGTAGATATGGACTCAAAGGCTCACAATTTATATTGATTTCCCAGGGTGTATATCACATACACTTTGAATCCCTATTTTTAATATTGGTTCTTACCCACTTTTAATTTGAATAAGAATGAAAGTTATATTTTAATTTTCTTTCTCTATTCCTGCCTAATAGTCAGGGCATAGAGTGCTGTTGTGCATACTGTAGTGGGCAATTTATCCCTTAGATGTTATCACTCCCAGCTGTTTATTAATGATGAACACATTTAACGCATACTTATATTAATGTATCTGAGAGATTGCCCAATTGTTGTGCGATTGTTTATTCTAGTGTTGTATAGACAGACAAGTATGGTGTAGTTTCCAAGACAGACAGGCATGGTGTAGGCTGCAAAGTAAGCAGACTATAGACAGAGAGATATTGTTTAGGTTGCAAGACAGACAGATACAGTGTTGGTTGCAAAACACACATGTATACTGTAGGCTGCAAGGTAAGCAGACTAAAGGCAGATCTGTAGCTTGTGAATGAGGTGAATGAGGTGTTTAGTGAAAAATGAAATATTGTCTATGATTTTTACTTATACTTGAACTGCAATCCCTTTAATTGACATTGTAAGTGGCCACATTTTGCTTTTTCTGTATATTGCAAATTAAAAGTATTTTCTGAAATAAAAAAAACAACTTAATTTATAGAGAAATCAAAAGATATCACGTTGTTAATCCTTATTAAACCTTATTAATCCTTTCGATACCAGGAATTTTCAGAGAACTTCCCCAGAGAATTTTTGCTATTACTTCATTTACAAAGAAATAGAGCCTTGTTTTCTTTTATTTACCTGGCAAAATGATATATTTGGTTTAAGTAGACAACCCAAGGTATTGTTTATACCACAACTGATATACAGTGGCACCACAACGGCAGCCTTTTCTATAATTGCAGTGAGTAGCAAACACTAAGTTAATGTTTCTGTGCTTATAGTAGCAGAAAAGGTGGTGCTGTGCAGTTGTATAATATACTGAACAAAAAGAGAGGGAGAGACCTCTCTAAAAGACTGCACACACAGCACTCTGTGCCTGGACTTGTAGTGGAGAAATTGGGAATTTAAAATATAACTTTTATTAAGTACATTAAAATTGAACACTCAATTAAAAACAACCTGGGAGTAGTAGGCCTATTCCTTAATCTTCTGTGAGCCTTTGATATATTTTAAGTGCTTAGAAGGAAATTGTGTAGGCAGGAAGTTATAAGTGAGACCACTCTGTTTAGTAATTTTACTGGTAATAAAGGGTTAATATTTTTGTGTCAAATACACATATATCTAGATATCTAAATAGGCTAATGTTTAGTCCTTGGATGTTGGGATTAGGTTCAATGCTTGTGACGCTCTGTGAACTCAGAAATAAACATAAAAATTGTGTTAGATGCTTCACTTTATTAATAAATGCAACTCCAGTTTTGTCTTATACTAGAGTATAGGTAGTTGAGATTTTCAGAATAATCAGATTACACGTAACGGTTTGTGAATCTGTTTTTTCTGGTTGTATTTTTGAAGTTCAAATGTCTATTATAGATCTCCTTTGGTCAACTCATTTCCACTGTTTATTGATTTATCATCAAAATAAATTATTTAAAATCTCTGTGTGGTCCAGTTGATTTATTTGCATGCAGAGTATTAACAAAGTAGTATAATCTTGATTTATTTCTGTTTAGTAACTTGTCATTCGTCTAAAATACCAGTGATCCTATACCTAGCGTTAAGGTTATTACCATATTATCTAAGCATCACTTACACATATGAAATACTAGTAGGATTATGTTATTTTGAAATAGGGGGTATATGTACACCTTCTATTGAATCCAATCCTAATGATAATAATGTGCACTTATAAGTAGCTAAGTGTAATATAGTTCTTACACTTAAGGACTCAGCCAGTCTAAGTGTGCTGTATATTAGTAACTATTGAGATAATAAGATGCACAAATGTTACATATGAATTTCAGTCTAATTGTTTCTACATATAGAGGTGACTGTAATAATTGTGTGTTTAAATTATATAAAAGAGGAACTAACTTTACTTGTTAGTGTGTAACCGCACTATTATGCAGCTATGGCGGTATTATACTATGCTTGCCCCTCTTACTGCGATATTCTGTATATCCTGTGTTCTCTCTTATAGTTATTTGGTCTCTCGTGTGATTCAGTGTCACACTAAAATTGCTGTATCGTGATTGGTGAAGAATACTTTAGAACCGGATACTTATTTTCTAGAGTTAATTTATCACAAGCCAACAGTTAAATTAGTTCTAGTTAGTTAGGTAGATTTAGTTTTTGCATATATGCACCCTTAACTGAACTGGTATGATTATGGTATTATTGAAGTAATAGCTAGAAGGTTTGAGTTATCTAATACAGCAGCAAACGTTAGATAGTTCACCGGTAAAATAGATTCTCTGACTGTGAGTACAACTGAGCTTGAAAATTCCCCCAGTGCAATAACCTAAGGTTGCCACCTAGTAAGTAGCCTAGTGCAAGTAACCCTTTGTTAAATCATATAGTCTTATGGTCAAAGTTATAACTTATTAAAAAAACTAATTGTGACTGTTAGTCATACATTAGTACTAGATACGTAATTTTTAAATTCTACCCCGCCTAAACAGGCCAACAACTCCAGGTAATTTTAAAAAATTAATAGAGCTCCCATACGCTCTAACCCCCTTACCGGTTTCGCCCGTATCGGCTGCTGTATTAGATAACTCAAACCTTCTAGCTATTACTTCAATAATACCATAATCATACCAGTTAAGGGTGCATATATGCAAAAACTAAATCTACCTAACTAACTAGAACTAATTTAACTGTTGGCTTGTGATAAATTAACTCTAGAAAATAAGTATCCGGTTCTAAAGTATTCTTCACCAATCACGATACAGCAATTTTAGTGTGACACTGAATCACACGAGAGACCAAATAACTATAAGAGAGAACACAGGATATACAGAATATCGCAGTAAGAGGGGCAAGCATAGTATAATACCGCCATAGCTGCATAATAGTGCGGTTACACACTAACAAGTAAAGTTAGTTCCTCTTTTATAGAATTTAAACACACAATTATTACGGTCACCTCTATATGTAGAAACAATTAGACTGAAATTCATATGTAACATTTGTGCATCTTATTATCTCAATAGTTACTAATATACAGCACACTTAGACTGGCTGAGTCATTAAGTGTAAGAACTATATTACACTTAGCTACTTATAAGTGCACATTATTATCATTAGGATTGGATTCAATAGAAGGTGTACATATACCCCCTATTTCAAAATAACATAATCCTACTAGTATTTCATATGTGTAAGTGATGCTTAGATAATATGGTAATAACCTTAACGCTAGGTATAGGATCACTGGTATTTTAGACGAATGACAAGTTACTAAACAGAAATAAATCAAGATTATGCTACTTTGTTAATACTCTGCATGCAAATAAATCATCTGGACCACACAGAGATTTTAAATAATTTATTTTGATGATAAATCAATAAACAGTGAAAATGAGTTGACCAAAGGAGATCTATAATAGACATTTAAACTTCAAAAATACAACCAGAATAAACAGATTCACAAACCGTTACGTGTAATCTGATTATTCTGAAAATCTCAACTTCCTATACTCTAGTATAAGACAAAACTGGAGTTGCATTTATTAATAAAGTGAAGCATCTAACACAATTTTTATGTTTATTTCTGAGTTCACAGAGCGTCACAAGCATTGAACCTAATCCCAACATCCAAGGACTAAACATTAGCCTATTTAGATATCTAGATATATGTGTATTTGACACAAAAATATTAACCCTTTATTACCAGTAAAATTACTGAACAGAGTGGTCTCACTTATAACTTCCTGCCTACACAATTTCCTTCTAAGCACTTAAAATATATCAAAGGCTCACAGAAGATTAAGGAATAGGCCTACTACTCCCAGGTTGTTTTTAATTGAGTGTTCAATTTTAATGTACTTAATAAAAGTTATTTTTTAAATTCCCAATTTCTCCACTACAAGTCCAGGCACAGAGTGCTGTATGTGCAGTCTTTTAGAGAGGTCTCTCCCTCTCTTTTTGTTCAGTAAACCCAAGGTATTGGTCTACGCCAATTGTGGTATATTTCATGCCACCATTTCACTGGCAAATGTGATCATATAAAAAAATGGTTAGCTTTTTCACAAACTTTTGGGTTTCTCACTAAAGTTTACATACTGCTTGTGCAATCAGGGAACACATGGTTGTAAAAGCTTCCCTGGGATCTCCCTTGTTCATATATAGCAGACATACATGGATTTACTATTGGAAATTGGTAATTAGAATGCGACTAATTGCAGCAGTGCACCACATTTTTATTATACCCGGCAATGTAGTGTAGGGATTACCCTCCCACCTGGCATCTCTCACCCCTGATCCCTCTGAAACAGCTCTCCCCCCCCATCTTTTTTTTCTGCAGTGTAGGGATCCTCCTCAACCTTCCCACCTCCCTGATCTCCCCCAAATAGCTCTCTAACCCTCTCCATCCCACTAATAACAGCCATCTTTGGTACTAGCAGCTATCTGTCATTACCTAATTTATGGCTATATTTATTATTATTAGTTTTTTATTTATATATATTTTTTTAATTCTGTAGTGTAGTGGTCCCCCAGCTCCCCACGGCAATTGTTAATTAGGGACCCACCCCCAATTCCACCACTTTTCTGTAGTGCAGCAACCCATCCACCTATCTCTTCATTTTTTTCTGCTTTGTAGGGCTCCCCACTCCCCTGCTCGGCCTCCCAACCTGCCCCTCACTTTCCTTCCAAGAACTTCCGCCGGCACCACAAGTTGATTGTTACAGACAGTGACAGACTTAGTGCCACTGTCGGTCATGATCTGACAGCCGAGACCACTGGAGCTTCCTGCAGCTGCAATGTATATATACACGTTATATTGGTATGGTGGGCTTTGTACCGCATGATATATATATATATATATATATATATATACTTCATATTGGGTCAAGGAGTTAAATAAAACACATTTAAAACAGTCTTGTCTCAATGTTTGCCATATTGCACAGACTAGGTTATATGTTGAACAATTAAGTTTTTACTTCACTGTTATGCAGAGATGCGGAATGCAAAATAAAGAGCTAAATAAAAATATGTATTGAATTTGCTTATGCTATGAGAGCTTACTGAAATGTATACAAGAGTAGTGTAACACAGTTCATCATATTTTTCCTCAGTGGAAAGTCAGATGATGAACTTAAATACTTTATTTTTTTTATTTTATTTTTTATCACATATGATTGCACCAGAACAGACATGTTGAGTTCTGCACCATCAGAATTGATATTCAGACAAAGATTTTGCCTTTGAATGAGTGAGCTAATGGATTTTCAACAGAAAGAGCAGCAAAAACCAGGTTGTAATTGCAAGAATGTGACATAAATTGATCACTCAAACTAATTGAAAATAGTGAGGCACTTTCAAGTATTTATTTTTCTCACATAGACAATTAATTCTAAAAGTTATTAAGCCCGACTACAATTTCTATGGGTTTCTTTTTTTTTTCTTCATTTAAAAATAAAAATAAAATTTATAGTAGATGTTGATTTATCACACTGCAATGTCTGTTTATATAGTCTGTAATCATTTTTTTGATTTTATTATTTTCAGATTTAACTGCATTTAATTCTTTGTAAAGGAGAAAACACTACAGTAGACAAAATCAAATAGTGCAATATGAATTACCTAGAAGGCAAATTAATTCACTTCTTCCAAGTTTATTATTTTCTATTGTGTATCTGAACATCATAATGTTGTTTTAAATCCACTCATAGTTTTTTGTATTGGAAAAAGTGTATGTTGTTTGTAAGATATGAAAGAAGAAAGTCATCTAATTAAAACAATTAAGATAATGGGCAAGATATAGTTATAAATTAATTGGCTGCCATGTAACGCCTACAAAATGTTCAATCACTTTGTGAATAAGTTAGACGGGATGCTGAATTATCTCAATTGAAATTTACAATTCCTTTATTCCCACTGCTGGAAGCCATTTCTTGAACAAACTGCACAATGGTTTTATGCATTAAACTTTATCCCACAGATGTACTAGATTTAATCTTGTACTTTACTTTGTTTTCCTCTCAAGAAACACTATAATAAGTCATAGCAAAATATATTTATCACTAAAGGGAAAAATGCTATGATAAAAACTGCATGCTGAAACTAAAAAGGCATAAGTGAAACATTAAGTAGTAGTCCTAAAGCCCGTTCACAGGGGTCATTTTTTGCAGTACAGCGGTCCCACCCCTTGCGCTCTCTACCCCCCCCCTCTCTTTTGCTCTCTCTCTATCTCCCTTCCCCCTCTCTTTTGCTCTCTCTCTCCCTATTTTTTGTGCTCTCTCCCCTCTCTTTTGAGCTCTCTCTCTCCCCCCTCTCTTTTGCGCTCTCTCTCTCCCCCTCTCTTTTGCGCTCTCTCTCTCCCCCCTCTCTTTTGCGCTCTCTCTCTCCCCCTCTCTTTTGCGCTCTCTATCTCCCCCTCTATTTTACGGTCTCTCTCCCCTTCTCTCTCCCCCTCTCTCTCTCCCCCCTCTCTCTGCCCCCCTCTCTCTCTTTCCCTCACTCTCTCTCTCCCCCCTCTCTCTCCCCCTCTCTCTCTCCCCCTCTCTCTCTCTCTCCACCCCTCTCCTCTCTCTCTCCCCCACTCTCTCTCCCCCCTCTCTCTCTCCCCCCTCTCTCCTCCCTCTCTCTCACCCCCTTTCACCCCCCCTCTCACCCCTCTCTCTCTCTCCCCTCTCTTTTTATCTCTCCCCCTCTCTATCTCTCTCCCCTTTATCTTGCAAGCGACCGCTCCCGGCCACACCCCCTTCACGTCCCTCCACTCCCGGCCACGCCACATTCACGCCCGGTCATGCCCCTGATCATGCCCGGCCACGCCCACCTCTGCCGCAGATCAGGTAGGGATCTCAAAGGCCAGGTGTGTTTGTCCTCGTGCTTTCTCTACTGCGCATGACAGCTTCGGACAAACACACTTGGTCTTTTATATAATAGGATAAACAAATGCATACAAATGGGTGGATGCACAAACAGGTACACAAAACTTGTAGGCACATAAGATCATTTTTTTCTTGGTGAACTATTTTGTAATCACATACAATTAATATTTTATTTTCTTCAGGATTTTTTTTTTTTAATAAATATACTCAACTGTCAAAACACACCACACGTTATGTTTTTTTGGGCTGAGAAGAAATCTGCCTCCTGTGATTGCCATGGATTGGATCACCTAGTCACATCCAAAATGGCATAGTTATGGCTTTATGGCTTGTCTAGTAGCTGATGACTTGAAATCTTGTGCTCTGTTAAGATATATATATATATATATATAAAGAAAATAAGTGTGGGTTAGGCGCAAAATAGGACCCCATGAGGTAGAGCAAATACAACCGTGCTGCCTCAATCTACTTATCAAAGCTGGTGGGTCCCCACGACCTCCAGCCTTGATAAGAGCAAAATATATAAAGACAAGATAAAATGGTAGACAAAACAGGGCGCACTAGTATGATGCTATCAATTATAAGGGATAAAGTAGTAACCCTCCCTATTATACATGTAGTATTGCCTAAGTGTAGATAAAATGTAGGGCTACACTAGAGAGGGTATGAAAGGGCCCTGCTAGAAAGAACTTCTGTGTAATAGAACAATATGAAGGACCTTCAGAAATGAAAAAAAAAAAACTATTAACAGAAACTAATTTGGTAAAGGGAGGTATCTAGTTAAAAAACGATATCGGCTGGCTAACCCATAGTTCTCACATTAGATAGTCTCTAGTATGCAAATAAAAATTTATAAACGTCTTTAGACATCAATATCTAGGTAGATAATTTCCCTAGAAAGACACAAAATCAACATCCATATAGGTACTTCGCCATAAAAAAACAATAAAATCCAATTGGCATCAGAGTACATATATAAATACAATAGAATGTCAAATGTGCAGAAATAAAATAAAATATAGTTAGTAAACAGAAATGAAAATAAATATGAAAAAAAAGTCTCTTTAAATTTCCAATGTCTTGCACATCAAACACCAGTGAACAGTTAATAATAGTTTTTAGTTGGCAGGGTGATATGAAGATCAAAACATAATCCAAAAAGAGGATGAGTGAGTCAAAACAGAAATCCGCAGTGCCCGGAGTACAAAAGTTCCCCTTTGGGGATTTACTTACACTCCTTACCCTCAATCAGTATGAGGTAAGTGTCGCACAGTGTAGGTAGAAACTTTCTCTGGCTTCCAGGAATATAGATGTCAGCTGTTGGATCCTGTCGATATTTTTATCTCATGTAGCCATATGCATAAAAGACAAAAGTAGAGAATAATAGTGCAACCCTGTATAGTAGTAAACACCAAAGTTATATTAAAAAACTTCAATAAATTATGAGGTAATTATGAACATTGTATATGGTCAAAAGACCTAACATGAAAACATAGCAAATAGATCGATAAAGTGAGATAAAGAGTCCACAGCTCAAAAGTTCATAGAATATATTGATATAGCAGACTGGTTATCCTGACGCGTTTCAAAGGTCTTAGCTTTTACAACCTTCTCCTTATAATTGATAGCATCATACTAGTGCACCCTGTTTTGTCTACCATTTTCTCTTGTCTTTATATACATATATATATATATATATATATATATATATACATACACATACAAACATGTGTGTGTGTGTGTATACAACATTTTTAGGCCAGTGTGAATTTATGATGCAAAGTAAGAATGCTTTCAAAAACAAAAATGTTAGTAACTTATTTTATCAATTAGCAAAATGCAAAGTGAGTGACGAGAAGAAAAATCAAAATCAAATCAATACAATCTGATCACCCTTTGCTCTCAAAACAACATACATTCTTCTAGAGGCACTTCAACACAGTTTTTATAAGGAACTCAGCAGGTAGGTTGTTCCAAACATCTTGGAGAACTAACCACAGTCCTTGTGTGCATTTAGGCAGCTTCAGTTGCTTTTTTCTTCATTTAATCCCAGACATACTCGATGATGTTAAGATCAGGGCTCTGTAGGACCCATACTGTCACTTCCAGGACTCCTTGTTCCTCTTTTTCCTAAAGATATTTCCTAATGACTTTGGTTGTATGTTTGAGTCAATTGTCATGCTGCAGAATAATAATACTTCTGTGCATTGAGGATACCATTAATTCTGACTAAATCCCTAACTCTATTTACAGAAATGCATCCCCAAACTAGCAAGTAACCTCCACCTTGCTTCACTGTTGCCTGCAGACACTCATTTGTGTACCTCTCTCCAGCTTTTTGGTGAATAAACTGCCTTCTGCTACAGTCAAATATTTCTAATTTGGACTCATCAGTCGAGTGCACCTGCTGCCATTGTTCTGCACCCCAGTTTCTGTGGTTTTTTTTGCATAGTTTAGTGGCTTTCCACTTGTTTCCATGTCAAGTCTTCCATGTAAACCACTTCTGAGCAAACCTCTTCAGACAGTAGATGGGTGTATCAGGGTCCCTCTGGTTTCTGAAAATTTTGAGCTGATAGCACTGCTGGACATCTTCTGATTGCAATTAAGCATGAGCTGCACTAAGTTTTCTTGGCTAATCATGTCTACAGCCCTCATTGTTTCCTGGTTCTTTGGGCTTCTTCAGAAAAGCTTAGATAGCGTATGAGAAAACCTTTTTCTGTTTCAAGGTTTCTGCCTGGGAGAGACCTTGCATATGCAGTATAACTACCTTGTGTTTAGTTGCTGCACACAGTCTTGCCATAGTATATGACTTTTGACAATAAACTGTCTTCAGCAACCTCACCTTGTGAGCAGAGTTTGGTTGTTCCTCGCACAGTTTTATCCCTCCTACACAGCTATTTCTGTTTAGATTAATAATTGTGCTTTCACCAACATATTAAATTGATGATCATTGTCAACTGTTTGGCATATTTATGTAATCTTCCACCTAACTATCGGCTAGATTACGAGTTTTGAGTTAAGCTGAAAAAGCAGCGTTAACAGGTCCTAACGCTGCTTTTTCACTACCGCTGCTTTTACGAGTCTTGCAGGTTTAGGGGCACCACACACTCCTTTGGCCTTACTGCAAAACGACTTACGTAAACTTCGTAAACCCTTTTTTCTATGGGACTTCCATAGCGCCGATATTACGAGTCTGTCCTGGGCGGCCAAAAAGTGAGCGGTACACCCGCTACCTCCACGATCCATAACGCATTCTAAAGTCAGTAGCTATGAGTTTTACACTACAACGCTGTAGCATAAAACTCATAACTAAAGTGCTAAAAAGTACACTAACACCCATAAACTACCTATTAACCCCTAAACCGAGGCCCTCCCGCATCGCAAAAACTATAATAACATTTTTAACCCCTAATCTGCCGCTCCGGACATCACCACCACTATAATAAACATATTAACCCCTAAACCGCCACACTCCCGCCTCTCAAACACTAGTTAAATATTATTAACCCCTAATTTGCCGTCCCTAACATCGCCGCCACCTACATTATACTTATTAACCCCTAATCTGCCGTCCCCAACATCGCCACCACTATATTAAATGTATTAACCCCTAAATCTAAGTCTAACCCTAACATCCCCTAACTTAAATATAATTTAAATAAATCTAAATAAAATTACTATAATGAACTAAATTATTCCTATTTAAAACTAAATACTTACCTATAAAATAAACCCTAAGCCAGCTACAATATAACTAATAGTTACATTATAGCTAGCTTAGGGTTTATTTTTATTTTGCATTAAAGTTTGTATTTATTTTAACTAGAATAGTAATTAAATAGTTATTAACTATTGAATAACTACCTAGCTAAAATAAATACAAATTGACCTAACCTAAGTTACACTAACACCTAACACTACACTACAATTAAATAAATTAACTAAATTAAATACAATTAAATAAATTAAATTAGCTAATTTACAAAGAAAAAACTAAATTAAAGAAAATAAAAAACAAATTACAGATCTTTAAACTAATTACACCTAATTTAATAGCCCTTTCAAAATAAAAAAGCCCACCCAAAATAAAAAAAACAAGCCTAAACTAAACTATAAATAGCCCTTAAAAGGGCCTTTTGCAGGGCATTGCCCAAAAGTAATCAGCTATTTTACCTGTAAAAAAAAAATACAAACAACAACCCCAACAGTTAAACCCACCACCCACACAACCAACCCCCCAAATAAAATACTAACTAAAAAAAGCCTAAGTTCCCCATTGCCCTGAAAATGGCATTTGGATGAGCATTGCCCTTAAAAGGGCATTTAGCTCTATTGCGGCCCAAATTCCTAATCTAAAAGATAAACCCACCCAATACACCCTTAAAAATATCCTAACACTAACCCCCGAAGATTCACTTACCGGGAGAAGTCTTCATCCAAGTGGCGAAATGTCCTCAACGAAGCCGGCAGAAGTGGTCCTCCAGACGGGCAGAAGTGGTCCTCCAGATGGGCAGAAGTCTTCATACAGACGGCATCTTCTATCTTCATCCTTCCCGCGTGGGGCGGGTCCATCTTCAAGACATCCGACGCAGAGCATCCTCTTCAAATGACGGCTTCTTCGTAATGAATATCTCTTTAACTGACGTCATCCAAGATGGCGTCCCTTAGACTCCGATTGGCTGATAGAATTCTATCAGCCAATCGGAATTAAGGTAGAAAAAAATCCAATCAGCCAATAGGATTGAGCTTGCATTCTATTGGCTGATTGGAACAGCCAATAGAATGACAGCTAAATCCTATTGGCTAATTGCATCAGCCAATAGGATTTTTTCTACCTTAATTCCGATTGGCTGATAGAATTCTATCAGCCAATCAGAATCTAAGGGACACCATCTTGGATGACGTCAGTTAAAGAGATATTCATTATGAAGAAGCCGTCGTTTGAAGAGGATGCTCCGCGTCGGATGTCTTGAAGATGGACCCGCTCCGCACTGGAAGGATGAAGATAGAATATGCCGTCTGAATGAAGACTTCTGCCCGTCTGGAGGACCACTTCTGCAGGCTTCGTTGAGGACATACAATACAAATAAACATACAAACAATATATTAAGGTTATAACATATGAAAAGCAATTAATAAAACCAATTATTATTAATTGCTTTTCATATGTTATAACCTTCATATATTGTTTTTACATATAAAGAATTTGAGGAATTAAGGCTAAGGTTAAATATCAATTGTGAGATTGATTTCTGGAGTGAGTGAGTAGTGTGTTTGACCTTGTATACAAAGTTTGAATGTATCTATTTTAAAGGAACTGTTAATAATATAAAACAACTTTTAGGGGAAACCTTGTATCAGTAGTATAGCTGATTAATATTGTTTAAGTAAGATTTTTAACTGTATGTATAGATTTAGTGAATAAAAATTGTCGCCTTTTAAAATCGAATATCTGACATTTTAAGGTAGAGACAGAAGATATATTAATCGTATATGGGAAAGTGCTATTTTGATATATCAAAAGGTGTCTATGTTGTAGCAAACAATTTAAGAATTAAGGGTAGCCTATATTAGAGGACATTGTCAAGGAGTCAGTTTAAGAATAGTTCTAATATCCAAATTAACCCATTAGCTTTTAGCGCCCTCTATATTTTAATTTTGTGATTGTATTTTTGACTACCTAGGAAGGAGGTAGTTATTGTTGAGTGGTAAGGTGGGAATAGTATAGCGCTTCATTTCACAACTCACTTTACAGTTATTAAATAGTTAATGACTATTTAGTAACTATTCTACCTAGTTAAAATAAATACAAACTTGCCTGTAAAATAAAAATAAACCCTAAGCTAGCTACAATGTAACTATTAGTTATATTGTAGCTAGCTTAGGGTTTATTTTATAGGTAAATATTTAGTTTTAAATAGGAATAATTTAGTTAATGATAGAAATTTTATTTAGATTTATTTTAATTATTTTTCAATTAGGGGGTGTTAGGGTTAGGGATAGATAGGTTTAGGGGTTAATACATTTAATATAGTGGCGGCTACGTTGGGGGCAGCAGATTATGGGTTAATAAATGTAGGTAGGTTGCGGCGACATTGTTGGTGGCAGATTAGGGGTTAATAAATATAATGTAGGTGTCAGCGATGTTGGGGGCAGCAGATTAGGGGTTAATAACTATAATGTAGGTGGCGGCGGTGTCCAGAGCGGCAGATTAGGGGTTAATAAGAATAATGTAGGTGTCGGCGATGTTGGAGGCGGCAGATTAGGGGTTAATAAGTGTAAGATTAGGGGTGTTTAGACTTGGGGTTCATGTTAGGGTGTAAGGTGTAAACATAAAATGTGTTTCAGCATAGGAATCAATGGGGCTGCGTTACTGAGCTTTACGCTGCTTTTTTTGCAGGTGTTAGACTTTTTCTCAGCCGGCTCTACCCATTGATGTCTATGGGGAAATCATGCACGAGCATGTACAACCAGCTCACCGCTGACTTAAGCAGCGCTGGTATTGGAGTGCGGTATGGAGCAAAATTTTGCTCAACGCTCACTTCTTGCCTTTTAACGCTGGGTTTAGAAAAACCTGTAATACCAGCGCTGTAGGTAAGTGAGCGGTGAGAAAAAACTGCTCGTTAGCACCGCATAGGTCCTAACACAAAACTCGTAATCTGTCTGTATATGAATACAAAATCCCTGATTTTGCACAAGTAAACCTAGAAGTAGTTATGCTGTTTTGAAGGGTAGCCATGATACTAATTTGATTTATTTATTTGCATTTTGTTAATTGCTAAAAATAAACTATTGACATTTATGTGTTTTTTTAAAGCATTCTTACTTTACAAAATTTTTTTACACCTGTGTACAACTTTTGTACATTACTATATATATATATATATATATATATATATATATATATATATATATATATATATATATGTTACAGTTAAAGTGCAGAAATCAGTTAATGTGCACATTACCTAGCTAATCTGCAGATTAACTAGGGTGATCAGTTAAAGTGCAGAAAAATTGTTTCATTTCTCAAATTACCTAGGTAATCTCGTGCACAGGGGCGGCGGGCGCGTGCACGGGGCGGGAGCGGGTGGGAACCTCTATACTACAGAAATTGTAATGTTTCAGAAGTGGGAGAAAGGGGGGTGGGAGTATGCCCTACATCATACGTTAGGGTACTTGGAGGGAGTGGGGGGTTTGTCTTTGGCGGGGGGGAAGCTACACTACAGAAAATTAAAAATAAAAATGAAAAAAAATATGTTTTATTCTAAGCTGGGTACTGGCAGACAGCTGTCAGTACCCAAGATGGCATCCATTAAGGTAGAGGGGGAGGGTTAGAGAGCTGTTTGGGGGGATCAGGGAGGTTGGGAGCTAAGGGGGGATCCTACACAGCAGCATATGTAAATATGCTAAAAAAAAAACCACAAAAAAAAAACAACAACTATACCTTTTATTTTAGTACTGGCAGACTTTCTGCCAGTACTTAAGATGGCGGGGACAATTGTGGGGTGGGAGAGGGAACAAAGCTGTTTGGGAAGGATCAGGGGGTCTGATATGTCAGGTAGGTGGCTGATCTCTACACTAAAGCTAAAATTAACCCTGCAAGCTCCCTACAAGCTACCTAATTAACCCCTTCACTGCTAGCTATAATACACGTGTGATGCGCAGTGGCATTTAGCAGCCTTCTAATTACCAAAAAGTAACGCTAAAGCCATATATGTCTGCTATTTCTGAACAAAGGGGATCCCAGAGAAGCATTTACAACCATTTGTGCCATAATTGCACAAGCTGTTTGTAAATAATATCAGTGAGAAACCTAAAATTTGTGAATAGTTTGTGAAAAAGGGAACAATTTTTTTTATTTTATAGCATTTGGCGGTGAAATGGTGGCATGAAATATACCAAAATGGGCCTAGATCAATATTTTGGGTTGTCTACTACACTACACTAAAGCTAAAATTAACCCTACAAGCTCCCTAGAAGCTCCCTAATTAACCCCTGCACTGCTGGGCATCATACACATGTGGTGCGCAGCGGTATTTAGCAGCCTTCTAATTACCAAAAAGCAATGCCAAAGCCATATATGTCTGCTATTTCTGAACAAAGGGGATCCCAGAGAAGCATTTACAACCATTTATGCCATAATTGCACAAGCTGTTTGTAAATAATTTCA
Organism: Bombina bombina; assembly: GCF_027579735.1. Classification (NCBI taxonomy): domain Eukaryota; kingdom Metazoa; phylum Chordata; class Amphibia; order Anura; family Bombinatoridae; genus Bombina; species Bombina bombina. The sequence goes on from NC_069501.1 coordinate 168,078,383, forward strand.
GTGAGAAACCTAAAATTGTGAAAAATTTAACTTTTCTTTTTTTATTTGATCATATTTGGCGGTGAAATGGTGGCATGAAATATACCAAAATGGGCCTAGATCAATACTTTGGGTTGTCTACTACACTACACTAAAGCTAAAATTACCCCAAAAAGCTCCCTACATGCTCCCTAATTAACCCCTTCACTGCGGGGCATAATACACATGTGGTGCGCAGTTGCATTTAACGGCCTTCTAATTACCAAAAAGCAATGCCAAAGCTATATATTTCTGCTATCTCTGAACAAAAGGGATCCCAGAGAAGAATTTACAACCATTTATGCCATAATTGCACAAGCTGTTTGTAAATATTTTCAGTGAGAAACCTAAAGTTTGTGAAAAAATTTGTGAAAAAGTGAACTATTTTTTTTTATTTGATCGCATTTGGCGGTGAAATTGTGGCATGAAATATACCGAAATGGGCCTAGTTCAATACTTTGGGATGTCTTCTAAAAAAAAATATATACATGTCAAGGGATATTCAGGGATTCCTGAAATATATCAGCGTTCCAATGTAACTAGTGCTAATTTTGAAAAAAAGTGGTTTGGAAATAGCAAAGTGCTACTTGTATTTATTGCCCTATAACTTGCAAAAAAAGCAAAGAACATGTAAACATTGAGTATTTCTAAACTCAGGACAAAATTTAGAAACTATTTAGCATGAGTGTTTTTTGGTGGTTGTAGATGTGCAACAGATTTTGGGGGTCAAAGTTAGAGAAAGAGTGTTTTTTTCCATTTTTTCCTCATATTTTATAAAAAAAAATATAGAAAATTGTAAGATATGATAAAAATAATGGTATCTTTAGAAAGCCCATTTAATGGTGAGAAAAAAACGGTATATAATATGTGTGGGTACAGTAAATGAGTAAGAGGAAAATTACAGCTAAACACAAACTCCTGTTCCCAAACAGACAGAAAATTGAAAAGTGCTGTGGTCATTAAGGGGTTAAAGTGCAAAAAATGCACTTTGGCGGTAACATATATATAAACTAAAGGGAGTCCCATGGTTTTTCCTATGATACTCCGTTCATATCACTTTTTTATAAAGAGCCTGGGGCACTTTCTTCTGAAAATGGAGGTAAAAACAAAATCTTAAAGGGCAGTGCGGCGCACTTTATGCATCATTCATTGCCCAGACACACTTCAACTTCTTAACAAGTTTATAGTAGTTTTCCCAAGGGTATAACAACTGCTCTCATTCTGTTTTTGCATTAATTAGCATCTTGGCCTCTACACTTCTAAGCATTGTATATTTCCCATTCTGCATTCTGAATTGTTACAGAATCGACTTCCCTGCAACCCATTGTGGAATTATGCAATGAGCACAAATAAATGTAAGAACATCGTACTGAGAATGTGAAATATCTGCCATTCTAGCTGTAATGTATCTGTGATAATACAGTTGAAAAACAAATAATACACTTTCAAGCACTTTAGCTTTTTAGAAAAGTTTGTTTCTCTCATGTAAACTGTTTATTGAAAAAGAAGCCGAAGAATGTTCCGATTTCGACCGAGGACAGATACACTCCAGAGTTCTCTGTTCTAATCAGAGCCTCGGGCGCCACAACTGCCTCTGGGAACCTTACCATGGGTCACAGGCCGCACGTCTTAAAATTCTCTGTCTGGGAAATTATCTATCTATCGAATCTATAATAAATAGATAGATTCGATAGATAATTTCCCAGACAGAGAATTTCAAGACGTGCGGGCTGGGACCCATGGTAAGGTTCCCAGAGGCAGTTGCTGCGCCCGAGGCTCTGATTAGAACAGAGCACTCTGGAGCGTATCTGCCCTCAGACGAAATCGGAACATTCTTTGGCTTCTTTTTCAATAAACAGTTTACATGAGAGAAACAAACCTTTCCAACTTTAACTACACGGAAGCAGTTAATGTGCACATTACCTAGGCAAATCAGTTAATCTGCAGATTAGCTAGGTAATGTGCACATTAACTGTTTCTGCACTTTAACTGTAACATATATATATATATATATATATATATATATATATATATATATATATATATACTGTATATATGTAAGTCCACTGTTTTATGACTATTTCCCCGTACTCAGCAAATTTTATTCACTTTTGACATGAGTTTTATATTTCTATTATGCCTTTTCTTCTTTAAATCATGTTTTTCATTTAATCCTTTACCATTATGAAGGTATTAATTATTTAATTATTCTATATGTCTGACACAGAGAAACTTGTGCCATTTTTATAAATGCTTGTCCAATTCAACCTTGGCATTTCTACAAATTGCTCTAATATTTAACCTTCAAATACCAGTATTTCTTTTCCTTAATGACTTGTTCTAACTAATTTCTACTAAAATTACTATAATGTTTTCCCATTCACATTTGGTTATTAGACAATTATATGTCAAATTTAAAAATAATTATAAGATTAGAAAGTAAATGGTAAAAAAAGTTTTACATTATTATAGTGATATTGTGATTTTAAAACTCTTGAATATTACATTTTCATAACATATCTGTATAACCATTAATTTTACATCTATGCAACAATTTAATTTGGAGATTGCATTAAAGGGATATTGAATTTTATATAAAGGTTTGCTGCAATACAATCCTTGTGGCTAGTATTATGTAACACCTCATTAAAAAAATTTGAAATGTTTTTAAAAAATCCTTCAAATGTGATTTCCAGTTGGCGCTCCCAGCTGCCCCTTAACAGAATTTGTTCTGTTTCAGGTAAAGTGTGAGCACACTTTTGAGAAAGTATTGGGTTGATAGGTTGCCTTTCGATTAGCTGAACCTCTAGCTGTTAAAGGGACACTAAACCCAAACATTTTCTTTCGTGATTCAGAAAGAGAATTCAATTTTAAACAACTTTACAATTTACTTCTATTATCTAATATGCTTTATTTTTTAGATATCCTTTGTTAAAGAAATAGCAATGCACATGGGTGAGCCAATAACACGAGGTATCTATGTGCAGGCACCAATCAGCAGCTACTGAGCCTATCTAGATATGCTATTCAGCAAAGAATATCAAGAGAATTAAGCAAAATAGATAATAGAAGTAAATTAGAAAGTTGTTTAAAATGGCATGCTCTATCTAAATCACGAAAGAAAAAATGTGGGTTTAATATCCCTTTAATTAAAAAACAAACAAACAAACAAAAAACAACTTTAGCCAAGGGCACCAGCTGAAGATCTCATTGGAGGTTTTTGTTTATTTATTAATAGGGCACATTTCAATACTTTTTATTCAGGTACTTATGGGCTCTGGGGATTGTGTTTATAATAACATTCACTATCCCTTTAACGTTACATTAATTTACTAATCTGTTTGGTTTCAAGCTATTAGCTTCACTGGTGAAAATGATATATTAAGTATTTTATTTGTTATTGGTCTTAGGTGGTACCCTTAAAAATGAATGTCCAAGATTTAATATCTAACTAATCAATATCGCGACCTCGATAACTTGCACGCATATTACAAATTGAAAGTAAATAGGTGCGCTTTAGCGCAAGCAAAATTTGCACTTGGGTTAGTATGAGTAAAAAGCTCACGTAAATTGTAAAGTTTAAAAAAAATGTGCTCCAAACATTAACATTTACATTAAAATAAATTGTTACACTCGTATATACACTTTCTGATAAAAAGTATGTAATGTAAGTGTATATTAGGGCTGCACGGTTAATTGCATGTTGTGATTAACCACAGCGAATAATTGCCGTAATTTTAAATTGTTGGAGTATGCGATTTATAACCCCGCCCACTATGACGTACAGGAAGGCTCCGCTGCCAGGGAGCTCTGCAAACCTCGCTTACTTATTTCAAACAGCGGGTTGTCTGTCAGATTTTAACTCCTGACATTCCGATCAAAACCTCCGGATCCATTAGTGTGACTGTGTGTTGTAGCCTTAGCCTGCCGTTTCTGGTCAGCGATATCAGGTGATCTTCTACAAGCTGCTGCCAGGGAGCTCCGTAAAGCCTTGTTTGCTTTTGTTAAACAGCGGGTTATCAGTCGGATTTCAACTCTTTGCAAACAGGTAGGAACCTCAGGATCGCCTGGTTAAGGCTGTGTCTTGTCACCTCAGACTGACGTTGCCAGTCAGCGGTACTGTGTCTGCGAGGTAGACGGGTGACCTCTGTTTAGTAAAAGAGATTATTTAGGGATTCTTTAGGCAACACAGCTTAGGCCAGTAGACTGGAAACAAATGTGCTCTGCCATAGCACTCAGTCGACGCACGTTTCGCCCCACAGTGCTTTGCAAACTAGCCAGAAACATTTGTTTTCAGTCTACTGGCCTACGCTTTGTTGCCTAAAGATTCCCTTTCACTTAACAGAGGTCACACATCTACCTCGCAGACACAGTACTGCTGACTGGCAATGTCAGCCTGAGGTGACAAGACACTGCCTTAACCAGGAGATCATGAGGTTCCTATCTGTTTTCAAAGAGTTGATATTGAATGATTACCTGCTGTTTGACAAAAGCAAACAAGGCTTTACGGAGCTCCCTGCCAGCAGCTTGTAGGAGATCACCTGATATCGCTGACCAGAAACGACAGTTTAAGACTACAAGACACAGTCACACTAGTGGATCCAGAGGTTTTGATCGGAATGTCAGGAGTTAAAATCCAACAGACAACCTGCTGTTTGAAATAAGTAAGCAAGGTATAGAGAGCTCCCTGCATCTAATTCATCTCTGCTTGAGGAACATTAGGCATACGGCTTATACGGCTGCTGGATAATTTCAAGTTAAACTACCAGGAGTATTTATTTGCATCGCTTTTTTTTTTGGAGTGGTACATTCCTCATTATTGGATGAGGCTCTTTGGTCTTAAATGTATGTTTAACATGCAATCGGGATATTTTTTTGCCAAAATCACAATATTCATTTTTTTTTCTCATATCTACCAGCCCTAATATATATATATATATATATATATATATATATATATATATATATATATATATATATATATATATATATATATATTGTCAAGGTATATGTGAAGATTAATATATATATTATTATATATTTGGCAATCAGCACCAAATGATTCATTCATTTATAAGACATTAAATGCTTTGACTGACCAAAATTCAATCCTCCCCCAATTCTGTTGATTGGATGGGTCACAAAGTCACTTAAAAAGAAATGTTGTCAAAGTTATCTTGAGGAAGAGCAGAGGTGTATAGCTTAATATAGGATAGGACCATTGAACCATTTCAAAGAAAAGACAGATTGACCTCAAAAGATAGTCATCTGTATATTCTATGTATTAAACATCTGAGAACAAAGGATTGTTTCCAAAAGATATCCCGCTGAGGTGTGAAGTTAAAATCCTTCTTTCTACTCTGAAACCATTTATATTTTTGTGTGTTATAAATCTTGGAACAAACAGGAAATCTCACTTTCTTGATTAACAGAACATATGAAAACAGGATTGTCGGATAGATAACCTCATACAGTGTTACACAGACACAATGTCTGAGAAATGGCTGAAGCTACAAACATGTTCAAGAAATTATAGCTTTTAACAACTACTTGTAAAATGACCCGTGCTGTGTATTGAGACAATGAAAGTTTGACCAGCAAAGACACATGTTTACAATGTAGCTAATTGAATTCATTTTTTTATAGTAATTAATATAATTTTGTTTATTATAAGTGGAATAAATTTGTGTGTGGTCTTAAAATAATCAGAATGAATAATGTGACATAATACAGTACATTTGAATATGTAGCTTATTAATATAAACAAATTATAACATTTTAAATTACACATTTTAAAGAAATGCTTTTAAATGTTAGAAATTATTAAATGAAACTGTTTGTCATGCTGCCCCGATGGCCAAAATCCAGTATAACAGTCAAAAGATTTGACTGATTAAAAGATACTTCCCAGATGAACCAATCCATGCTCAGCTCCGTAAGGGCCAATTACAAAGCAGATCCGGAGGGCCTATCCAATTCACAAATGATGGTACAAAACAAACAGGGTGGGGTGATATCACATGATAAAAACCCCAAGCATAGAAAATTCAGGGTTGGCTGTCTGTGTGCATAATAGCTACCTTTCTTTTCCACGTGCAAAAACTCATTTTTGGTATTCTGAGGCGAGTTGGATAAACAAAGAAGTTTTTTTAGAAATTGAACTACAAATTGGTTCAAACTGGTGATGTATGATTGTTCTAATTTTTAATAATTTAAACAAAGGTAATTGGTAAGACCATAGTCAAATTGTAGTTAATAGATTTAAAGGGGCACTCAGTATTTTAAACTGTGTTTCATAGTCCTGTATAGTGCTAAGTTTGTCTTTTGTATGCTAAGTAATTTATCTTTGCAAAATATAGATATGTATATATCTTAGAATTGATTTTAATTATAAGTAACTAAGAATTTATTTCAGCTTAAATAAATGGGCATTTAAAGTGACTGTTTACATTAAGAATATATGTACTTTTAGTGTCCTAATTAGAATTGTATTAGAATCAATTGTAGCTATATAGCTGATTGTACTGTTTGAATGTTAGTAGCTTATATCTTGGTCTCATTGTGGTATTTTAAATGCAATTTGATAGACTATTGTGAATAAGGCTAGTTCTTAAGGTAAATTTTATTAGATTTGCATAGCATATTTTAATAGTTTTAAATGTGTATAGTATCGATTCATATTCTTGTTCCTACAAATATATTTTAATGTGTCTATAAATATTAACTAATAAAAAGAACTTATGAATTTATATTAATTTTATTGTCTTGGTATATGCATTTTTTGGGGGGGTTTATTTTAAAGGATAATAATTAAGTAAATTGTATTATAACCCGGCCATATACTGACAATATATATTTTATTTTTTAGTTTAATTGGAAAGGGCTATAATGTATGTGTGTGTGTGTGTATATATATATATACATATATATATATACCGGTATATATATATATATATATATATATATATTTATATATATATATATATATATACGTGTGTATATATATATATATATATATATATGGATCCATGTATGAAAGTGCACTCTCAGGATTTGTACATAAACCCAATTATTTCTTTATTGATAATATCAACAGAACATGGTCGACGTTTCGGCCCTCATTCAGGCCTAATTTGAGGCGACTCCTGTGGTTTTGCTTTTAGACAGTATTGATCAGTAGGTCTGTGCATGCAGACTATATAAATATTTTTTGCCTTTAGGTTGGAACATGCTGATTATATTTTTTGGGCAAGTAGAGCTCCCTGAATTTGGTCACTATTTCTTTTTTATTGGTTATAACATGAGTTATTGATGTCCCATAATGACCATTGGCTGGTTCAATACATACCATTTATTATCTCCCTCCGTGTTGTCACTGGGGGATACCATGATGTTTGTATGCACATAGATTCATATTCTGTTTATATATTTCTACTTGATTGGCGCACCTCTATTAAAAGTTTTTATCTGTTAAGTAGGACTTGTCCTGTAACAGTCCACCAAAGAAAACAAGTGAGAGCGCTAGTATAAAAATAAAATATAACCTTTATTGGTATATATAAAATAAAGTAGGACAACACAGTGTCAAAAGAGCAAAGATGGGGCACCTCTGGCTGGCAGGCTTACGCGTTTCGGCATAGCCGTAATCATAGCATACTGAAGCCAGCCACAGGTGTTCCTTATGTACATAAGTAAGAACAACCTCATTGGCTAAAAACATATTGAAAAACAACACGCCCTGAGTTTATTTTAACCCCATACATACTGGTTGTGAACTAAAGATAACAGAGCAACAAGAGGTCATGAAACCATTTCTTGTACATATATTTTTCTGGTATTAACAAATAAATGAAATAAATACCAAGTTTAAATACTATTATCTACAATGTATTTGTTTAACCTGAATATTCTTTAACAAAGCCATAATGATACAAATTATGAATTAAAGGTCAAACAAGTGGCAAAGAGTTATTTAATTTCCAAATACTTATTTTTCTGGATTTGTGGTTGTGTACCACACATGAGAGTAAGGGCCACTTATTCAGGCTTCTAAGAACCTAATACACAACTATGCGTTCATGTATACCGCTTGATTGTTTAGACCCACTCTCTGTGATTAAAAAACAAAAACAGAGTAGGTTGAAAAATTACCTCTATGCATTGATGTTTGAAATATACATATAGAGACACAATCTCCTATTTTCTTGATCCGTAGGATGACATATTTTTTAAAAAATCTACAAAAGCCTATATTCTAAGAGATGGAATAGTTAGTAGTTATATCTCTAGAATGAAACTGTAATATGTACATATATATACAAATAAGTGTAGTGTTTAAGACGATTGTTTATTTAATATGAGTAGCAGTGAGAATAATCTTTAGGAATATAATTGTATAGACATAGCATGGAATGAAACATTCATTTCTATTCCCAGTAATTTATAAGATCAAACTCAGAGTTCAGTCCTTTTGGGATTCTGGTTTCCATCTTAAAAATCCACAGCATCTCTCTTTTAGAGAGTGATACTTCACGATCACCCCCTCTTCTCGGTCTAGGTACCATATCAATAGGCTGCCAAGAGAAACAAGTCAGATCTTGTCCGTGGATTTGGGCGAAGTGATGTACTATAGGAGTAGTAGCCTTGCCCACTCTAATGGTGGACAGGTGCTTTCTAATCCTACTTCTGATGTCCCTTGTAGTGAGCCCAATGTATTGTTTTCCACATCTAGTGCAGGTAACGCAATAGATCACGACGGTAGATGTACAATTTAGGCAGAAATTTATTTCGTAGGAGATACCAGTCACAGTGGAGCAAAAGTGTTCTGACACAGTCAGATATTCACATGCCCCACATCTAGAGCTACCACATTTGTAGGACCCTTTGCTAGTTAACCAAGCACTTCCTTGTGAAATGGATTTCGGTAGGACAGTTGGAGACAAGATATTTCCTATGGTTTTGTTACGTCTATAGGAACATCTAAGTCCTTCTTTTACGCATTGTATTAGTCTGTCATCTGCCACCAGCATATTAAAATGATGTTTTACAATATTACAGACCGCTTCATACTGGTCGCTGTAGTCTGTCACGAAAGTTACCCCTTTCATGGTGTCCTTAGTTTTTCGATCTTTGTCTTTTAAAAGATCTTGTCTGTTCAGATTCTTAACTTCCCTCTGGGCCCTATTAACCACCTTTTTTGGATAGCCTCTCTGTAGGAGGCGTTTTTTAACTTCCATCATCTGTATCTCACCTTCTCTGGTGTCAGAGCAATTACGTTTTGCCCTCATAAGTTGGCCTTTCGCTATGCCATATGGCACATGCTTGGGGTGGCAGCTCTTGGCATGCAACAAAGAGTTGCCAGAGATTGGTTTTCTGTACAGACATGTTTTTACTGAGCCCTGAGGGCTACCACTTAAGACTACATCCAGATAGTTAATCTGAGTCTGTTGAATCTCACTCGTAAATTTAAGGCCTATGTCATTGACATTAAGCCCTTCAATGAATGTTTTCAGGACATTATAGTCACCCTGCCATATGAGAATCAGATCGTCGATAAAACGGCGATAAAGAATGATACAATTACGTGATAGGTTCCTATCTCCAAAGATGTGGGACAGCTCCCACCAACCCATAAAGAGGTTGGCATAGGAGGGGGCAAACTTGGCCCCCATCGCCGTCCCACATCTCTGGAGATAAAAGACACCCTGAAACTCAAAAAAGTTGTGAGTTAATAAAAACTCAGTCACCTGTAGAATATACTGTTGGAAATCTGTCGTGAAAGAGGACCAATTTTTTAGAAAAAATGATACAGCTTCCAATCCTTTGGAATGTGGAATGGTAGAATAAAGTGCTGTAACATCAATGGTTGCCCATAGATGTACCCCTTCCTGCCATTTAATGTCCTGTACCAAATTCATTAAGTGCTTGGTATCTTTAAGAAAACTGGGGAGTGATTCCACAAATGGATGTAGGATCATATCCAACCATTGGGACAGATGTTCAAAAAGAGACCCTATACCACTTACTATTGGACGTCCTCTGACATCCTGCAGGGACTTGTGCACCTTTGGGAGGTGATGGAAAACAGGAGTAACCGGATGTTCAACATATAGGTATGACAAAGTTTCTTTATCAATAAAGCCATTTTCCATCCCTTCGTCCAAAAGGTGCAATAGTTCTCTCTGAAAACGAAAGGTTGGATCGGTTGGTAGTATTGAATAGCAGCAATCATCATTTAATTGACGCAGTGCTTCGTTTATATAATCCATTCTATTCAGTACTACCACCGAGCCACCTTTGTCCGCATTTTTCACCACAATATTCTGGTTATTAGCCAAAGAGGAAAGGGCTTCCCTTTCAGCTCTACCCAAATTATCAGGTCTCTGTTTTGAAGACTTTGATAATGTTCTTAGATCACTCTCCACTCTTTTATAGAAGTTTTCAATAACTGTTCCCCTACTATGTATGGGGTAAAATTTAGATGGCGATTTAAGACTTTTCACTTTATTTGTACTAAGTCTAGCCTCTGGCTGATTGCCTTCTATAAAAAGAGTGTTGAGTGAAACCAAATCACAAGAGTCAGGAAACGAAAGGTCGGTGTTGAGATTAGTGGTAACCCACTGTGTACCCCGACTTTCATCTGGTGGTACTACATCTCCACCTGAATAATGACCCTTCAATGTAACATTGCGGATTAGACGATTTACATCAATTACAGTTTTAAAGAGATTGAAACTTGTAGATGGCACAAATCCCAATCCCAGGCTCAGTACATATATCTGAGTCTCAGACAATGTTTCATCTGAAAGATTAATCACACATGTTACTTGTACTTCGTTTGGTTCCTTATCTCTCTCAGTTTGTACCCTCTTTTTGCCTGTCCCATAGCCCCTCCCCTGTCGGGGTTGCTCTGGGGCAAGGAAAAAACCTGCTGTACTTGTTCATGTCCAATATCAGGGTTAGCGGGTAAAGCTGACCTCATGGTGTTAGCCACAATTACATCTCTTTGGGATACTGCTGGCTCACTGGCTTTATACTTAGTTTTGTTGCAGGATCTACCTCTGATGTTTTATTGTATGTAGGTGCACTGTATAGTATTCCCTCAGTTTGTTTATGTTTGAGGATTCCTTTCTGTGGTATAAGCTCATCCCCACTAGTGCTGTCCCCTGAATCTGCATCAGTGTCTGAAAAAGTTACTTGTGACTGTCTCCTCCCTCTTCTATTTCGTCTTCCCCTATTGCGGTTCTGTTGCCTACGAACTTGTGTCCGTCTAGATCTATTCATACCATTTATTATCTCCCTCCGTGTTGTCACTGGGGGATACCATGATGTTTGTATGCACATAGATTCATATTCTGTTTATATATTTCTACTTGATTGGCGCACCTCTATTAAAAGTTTTTATCTGTTAAGTAGGACTTGTCCTGTAACAGGGTACTTAGGTAATGCTTGATGGTTTGAACTTGTTATCCAGCGTGGTTTTTGACAGTTCTGTATCGGTCTGTCTTGTTAGGCATGAGCTTGAAAGTTTGACTGGCTTCACATAATGGTACATTGTTGCTGGCTGTTATTGTCTGTCCCTTTTGGTAAATTGTAGAATTCTTCTGATATTGTTTTTAATCATTTATGTATAGGTTGGTGATGGGTGGTTTTGTTGTTTGTCCACATTTAGGTATACACGATAGTAGTTTTTGTTTTATGTGTTTATTTTCAGATTATATATGTCCTGATGAAGGCCTGAATGAGGGCCGAAACGTCGACCATGTTCTGTTGATATTATCAATAAAGAAATAATTGGGTTTATGTACAAATCCTGAAAGTGCCCTTTCATACATGGATCCATATACTTCTTTCTTATGAGGATTGCACCCAGGTCTATCATACACCTCCCAGGTTGGAGTGCTGGGCCACAGGCTAATTCAAACATAATATATATATATATATATATATATATATATATATATATATATATATATATATATATATATATATATATATAGGTATATATATATATATATATATACATACACACTCTGGAACCCTTTCCAGTCAAATGCCTTGAAATATAATTTGTTATTATTTTATAATGTGCTTAACTATCAGATATCAGAAATATCGATTTAAAAATAAAAAAACTTTTCTTCTATGTGAAGAACAGTGGAATGTTAAATATTCATAAATACATTCAGCTTTAGCACAGTAAGTCTTATTCTGTGTTGGGTTAGTGCAGGAACGATAAGTGTTTTTTTCTGAACAGCATGCTCCATTAAAGTCTATGGGGAGAAGAAGCTAGTGAGGGTGTGATATTTAATGCCCTGAAGTTAGCGCAGGTTGAGTTTCTCTCTCGTCCTAACTTTTTAATTTCAACTTCTAATACATGCGCTAACCCACGCTCGTTAAAAGTTTACTTTCAGCGGTGTTAGCGTATAAGTGAAAAATATTTTTTGTGCGCCACATGTCATGTCACGTGACCCATAGTGGGCTAATATGTGATAAGAGGTTTCAATGCCTCATGTAGGAATATTGTTTCCCACAAAAACAAAAATTGGACAAAACACTTTCCTAGCACAGAACGTACTTTTTTAGGCAAGCTTTGATCTTAAAAATATATTAAAATATTCAATTAGCAAGGGATATTTGTATTCCTATTTGAAAAACATTATTATTTGATACTGTATATGCAAAATATGATTAGTGTTGTATTCTTTAGAGGGTTGTAAGTTTTTAAAGTAATTCTTTGAAAAGATACATTTTGAGACGAATAAGTGACTGCTGAAGCAAGGAAAATGATTAGAAGGATTAATTTGTGAAAAGTAAAACAATTCTATATGAGTTTGGAAAGAAACTTTGTTGAGCCACAAGTAAAGTATGCAGAAGTATAGCATAATATAATAATATAATATATGGAATCTAAAATTTAAAGTGAATTTGGAAACTTGTACTGCCAATGAGTATGGGAGAGAATTACCTATCATCAAGTGCAGTTAATGGGATATAAAACCCAAACATTTTCTTTCATTATTCAGATAGAGAATACAATTTAAAAAAAAAATTGTTATTGTTTATTAAAGAGATGTGTAAATAGGTAGCGTGCACAAATCTGGATCACTACATGACAGGAAAAAGTGCTGCCATCTAGTAGTGCTCTTGCTAATGTATAACATTGGTTCAAAACTGCTGCCATTTAGTACTGCATACACGTGCACACTCTTGAACTTACCTTCCTGATTTTTTATCAAAGGAAGAAAACAAAGAAAAAATGATAATAGAAGTAAATTGGAAAGTTGTTTAAAATTGCATCTGAATCACAAAAGAACATTTTTGGGTTTTATGTCCCTTTAATTTATTGAAAACATCATGCTGGTTCCAAATTGCTCTGAGAAAGGGAAATGAAACCACTGGATATATTAAAGGGGCATTAAACACTAAATACATGCTAGATAGAATGATGCATTCAAAGAAAAGATTAGTCCATGACTAACATGTAGATGTATTTTTTAAAGTTTCATTAGTTGTTTAAAAAGTGACAAAATAAGTGTAAAGTTTTAGTGTCTATAAAACACTGGGAGCTGCCATGTTGTAACTTGTGTTACCTTCTCTGCTGTGGCCAATTAGGGACAGTTATAAATAGGTCACTAGAGTGTGCAGCCAATGTATGTGCTGGATCTAACAGTGTTCTGCACTTCCATTTCTAACAGGAACTGAAAAGCTCACAATTTCAGAATGGAATTACAGGCAAAGAGGACAAAATAAATAATGAAAGTATATTGCAGAGTTGTTTTATATATACAATTTATCATTTTATATTACCATCTCAAAATGTCCCTTTAACTACAGCAGCACACCATGCTATTGTGTGACTGCAGCTCTCTAACCCATTACAGGGGCTGTTTGGTGAAACTTTACATCTTCATACTGGGTGCTGTCATCTTGAAGCCTATGTATGCTTGCATCCTGTGACAGAAGCAACGCGCATTCACAGATCAATGTTGTTGCTTTTTTTTTTTTACACATGTAGGTTGCACTTTAGTGAAGATCACACTTTAGAAAATGTAAGATTTACACGATTTCAGGTTTTTTTAAACAGTAAATCTCATGGAAATGAGCTTGAAATAATGAGATTTGTGGGAGAATTTATCAAGCAGCGGATGCTACAATCTTCCTGAAGTTTCTGGCTGACCGGAAACTTAAAGGGACATGAAACCCAAAAATGTTCTTTCATGATTCAGATAGAGAATATGTCAAACAACTTTCTAATTTACTTCTATTATCTAATCTGTTTCTCTTGGAATCATTTGTTGAAGGAGCAGTAATGCACTACTGTTTTTTAACTGAACACATGGGTGAGCCTAGCTAAAACTTTCAGCAAAGGATAACAAGAGAAGGAAGCAAATTAAATAATAGAAGTAAATTGGAAAGTTGTTTAAAATTGTATTCTCTATCTTAATCATGAAAGAAACATTTTGGGTTTTGTGTCTCTTTAAGTTAAGAAGCAGAGGTTGTAAGACCGCTGCTCCTTAACTCTTCAACCACCTTTTAGGTGGCGGACTGCAATCATCCTAATCAGATACAATCGTGATTGACACCCCCTGCTAGCGGCCGATTGGCCGTGAATGTGCACGGGGCAGCATTGCACAAGCATTTCTTGTGAAATTCTTGTGCAATGTCTAATGCCAACGGTGTATGCTGTCGGTATTTAGTGATGCCGGGCAGACATGATTTTCTGCAGCGAATCTTGTCTACTCGGCATTTGATAAATCGGCCTCATAATCTCAGAACTTTAGACTTTTGAAAGTAGCAAGAAGTTCAATTTTCATGCAGTGTTTGGATGACGCTACTTTCTATTAGTAAAACGATGTCAAAATGAAATATTAATGAATCAAATAGAGCATAACCTTTTATTTATATTTATTTTTTAATTGCTATTATCAAATTTTACTGTGTCTCTTAGTATTTGAATATTTTATGGCAGCAGTGTTTGTTAAAAACATAGTACTCAAGACACAAGCAGACTCCAGGGACTATGTTTGTCAATATTCTTGACAAAATGCCTTTATGTCATAAAATATGTAGGATATGCCTATGGCTTGTTGGTTGTATGCAATTAAGCATTGTTTTTAACCTTAAAAACATTCACTCTCTGACATTGATGGATATATATATATGTACATGTGTGCGTGCGCGCATGCACATACTCTTTATCTGAATCATTACATTAAAATTTTTACTTCAACGGCCCTTTAACAAAACAATGAGTACGATGATGGCAAGGACAAGTAAATCAGATATTAACACACTGTAAAATATATATAATATTATTTTATAGACACATATGCAACTAGATTATCTTTCCTTCTATTTTTTTTTAGGCAGCTTATAGTAAATTATATATTGTCATGAATCTTTTTTAAAGTTCTTACTAGTTATTCAGCTAATACTATTTTACCCTCTGAATATGTAGTAAATAAAATTAAATTTAGTGATGGCCTTAAATATTGATTGTGGGTGTATGTGCTTCAGTTCAGTAATCAGATAGAAATATAACAAAATGAATAAAAAGAAGATTGTCTTGAACATGATTGTGTTGCTTTTTTGTATATTGTCTGCTGAATTAATGTAGAATAATTTGAATAGTCCTCTAGAAGAATCAATATGAAAACAGAAGCAGTAACTCTATTGGCAAACAAAGAAACTGTAAAGAATACATTACAAATACATTACATCACAAATGGAATGTCCTGCAATTAAATTGATCAGATTGCTAAATTATTAAGCATAATGTAAAAATAAATAATATATATATATATATATATATATATATATATATATATATATATATATATATATATATTATTGAATATTTAAACTATTTTACAGTATATTTAAAAAAAAAATTGAATATTTTTTTTATATATTTTATATGTAATATTTCAATAACGTGCCTTAAGATTACTGTTTTTATCTGTGCTAACCTGACCGTGTTAAAATCTAAATCACAATGTGCAAAACGCATAGAAAATAATGTACGTTTTATTATTAAATATATATTTCTATATAGATATATAGTACTCTTCATGAAAAATACATATCTCTACCTATATATTGATAGGAGTAGATATATAGGTGTAGCTACAGTATATATATATATATATATATATATATATATATATATATATTATATTTATTTAAAGGGATAGTAAATTCCAAATTAAACTTTCATGATTTAGATAGGGCATATAATTTTACACAACTTTCTAATTTATTTTTACTATCAAATTTGCTTTGTAGAATTGGTATACTTTGTTGACAGCTAAACCTAGTTAGGCTCATATGCTAATTTCTAAGTCCTTGAAGGCAGCCTCTTATCTGAATGCATTTGACAGTTTTTCACAGCTAGAGGGCATTAATGTTTCATATAAATTACATTGTGCTCATGCACATGGAGTTATTTAAGAGTCTGCACTAATTGCCTGAAATGCAAATCTGTCAAGAGATCTAAGATAAGGAGGCAGTCAGCAGAAGCTTAGATACAAGGTAATTGCAGAGGTAAAAAGTATATTTCTATAACAGTATTGGTTATGCAAAACTGGGGTATGGTAAAAAAAATGGATTATCTATCTTTTTAAAAAATAACATTTTTGGTGTTCACTGTACTTTTAAGAATAAATAGAACATATTCTTCTATGTGAAGAACATTACAATATGAAATATTAATATTTCATGCCAGGTATAGCACGCTTGAATATACGTGGTCTGTGGGGGTGTTAGTTTTTTATGCAGTTTTCATGCTCCATTGAAGTCTATGGGAGAAGAAATAAATGCGGTTACAATATTTTTTTGCACGCGACCAGTTTATGTGCACTCGCAAACGCTTTACTTATAATATGTGTGCAACCTGACGTGTGCAGAAAGCCTTCGTCATAGTTTATTCTTGAGTGGGAGCATTAAATTGTGCTCCACTTATAATCCAGCCCTTAGTCTCCTTTTTAGTAGGCCTCAAAGTACTGAAATGCATTTTATACATTATGACATGTAACCTTTGTAAGGGTGTAAAACAAACACAATGTGCAATGATAAAATACAGGAAAAATAACAAGTGAATGTACATAGCTTTCTTAAAATTTTGCTAGAATAAAAAGAAAGGAGCCAGCTGTCCGGTAATATTTGCAGAAAGATACCAGACAGCTAGCTGAAAAAAATCCTGTTTTTATTAAGCAGATTATCCATGCAGATCCAGGTTCATTTTACCCCCTGCAAGTGGAAGAGTAGAAACCCTATGCTTTCTAGTCTTCCAAAGCGTGGGGTTAACAAACTGAAAGTAATCATCTTAGTACAGTCAGACTGTGCCCCCACCCCTTTCAGAGACTTGCTTCACTTACCGGGTTGCTGTGGGGGCGGGCGTCTGCTACTGCTGCTAAGAAGGGAGTTTGTGAAGTGTCTGCAGAATTTCTTCTTAACCTGCACACTGCCAGAACTGATATCTCACCTATGTCCCACAACTCTATTGTGCCTGCTTGTGTCCCCTAGTCTTTCTCATTTTACTTATGTATTTACAGAAGGTTTTGTTAGCAGTTTCCCTGACTGAATGTCTGAGCTGTAGTACCAGTTACCTGCATGGTGTTTTGTTGCATTCTATGTATTTCTACTGATAATCCCTGTACCCACTCATAATATATGTAATATTTTTTTTACACAAACTCCAGTTCCCTTTTTATTAATACCAATAATCATAGACATGTATAGTAAGACTGCTGCCATGGCCAAGGACCACAAAGGATTGTACTCTGAGAAGCAGCTGATTTTATGTTTTCTTGTTGCTGGGGTACAGACTTATCTGTAAATCTAAGGTTTTTTTTTAGGCAAATGAAAGGCTAACATTGGGAGTATATATAGCATTAGCAATAATCTGATTTCACTTTTCTGTCTGATAAAATACTGTTTAACTCCTTGACTTCCTTGAAAGGGCTGCCTGCTGTGCAGTATGTAGCAGATGGGCACACATTTCTGGCAGTTAAGGGTATTTTAGAACCTTATATATATATATATAAGTGTGTGTGTATATATGTATATGTATGTGTGTGTGGACTGTGCGAGCATGTGTGTGTGTATGTGTGTCTATATATGTATGTGTGTACACTTAAATTAAATTTTTATTTTATTTTACTCACCCCCCCCCATATGTCCGGTATTTTTGTGGTGGACACCTGGCAACCCTATTTGCAACTTGTAGGAAAACACGTGAATTTTATACTGTGTAAAACTTCTCTAAATTAGGGTTTGTTTCTTATATTAAAAAAAAACATTTTATGGTTCACCAGCTAAGCTCCCAAAACATACAATTTTGTACAAGAGATTAGAAGATCGAATTTGATATATTTTGTCACTTTGCCCTAACTTGCAAAACTGAGTTAGAATAAAATACCCAATGATACATTGGTTGCACAATTTGAAAACTACACAAAATCCAAACTCTATAGCACGGTGATTTTGACAAAGTATAAATGCTACTACCACTGACCAAAACTAAATTAAGGTCTATGTTGGTGCTCTGTAGTGTATCAGTAGCTTCCCTCTAACACCTCCATCTAACGCTCTGAAAAGTTTACGATTGAAGCGCGGCCCCGACCGTTTGCGCGGGCACCATTGACGTTGAGGGTGCGCCTCTCTGACAATTGCGCATGCGCATTGCAAAAATAAGCTACTTTGAATAAAATTAACTAAAAGAATTTAATAAGCCACGGGGCGGGGTAAGAAAACTTGGAAGTACAGCCCTTTTATCTGGGTTTTCCACAGTCGTCAACCTGCAATGCAATGCAGCGGACTAAAAAGGTAAATATATTACATATTTTAAAAAACATAATTATTCACTGTTCTCTTTTCATTTACTGGATACTGCGCAGTTGTTGCTAATGAACTCTATTTCATTGAGTGTACTGGTAATTTAAGCACTAGTGTAAATACAGAGGAAAAAGTTTAGGCATTGTACCCCCTGACCCTACGGGGGTCATATATGTACAGCGTATCAACATACAATCAGAGGTTAAACTCACCAGGAATTATTCTGTGGCAGTAAGTAGAATCCTTATCCTTACTGATGTCCTTCCCTGTGAAATCGACATCTGTCATGATATGTAGTTAAAACAAACAGACTGCCTTGTGTTCACACCTGGAAGGCTTCTTCATCCATGTAGGGGATGACGTGCTGGTCAGGTGTGCATGAAGGAATTAATGAAAGACCATTGTGGATTTACCTTCCAAGTCCTCTCAAAACAGCAGAAAGGCAAACAGAGGAAAATGGTCAAGCCATGTGTAAGAGGTAATGACACTTATGTATTTGTCTATAAATATATATTTCTTTTTTAAGACACAATGAGTCCACGGATCATCTTAATTTCTAATGGGATATTCACCTCCTGGTCAGCAGGAGGAGGCAAAGAGCACCACAGCAGAGCTGTTAAATAGCTCCTCCCTTCCCTCCCACCCCAGTCATTCTCTTTGCCTACGTTAGTGATAGGAAGAGGTAAAGTTAGGTGTTAGTATAGATTCTTCAATCAAGAGTTTATTATTTTTAAAGTAGTGCCAGAGTGTGCTGCTTTGTTCTAGGGTGTAGCCGTAGTCCATATCAGTCTCTACAGTAGAGTTTTTGATGGCTTTAGAGCAATGGGAACTGGTGGAACATAATTCTCACTGCGCCTCCCATGTAATTGTTTGCTGCCCTTACCAAGAAAATCTGAGGGATATTTACTCAGGACTTTCTTTCTACATTACAGGTCCATGTGAGGGAGAGGACCTTGCAAACCTGGGAACTGCCTTACTGTCCAGCAGGAGATAATGAGGTAAGTGCTAACTTTATTCTGGGGGCGAAGTAAGAGACTCAGAAGCAAGTTGGGCACTTTATTTTTATTTTTTCCTCATTGGATTTAGCCTTCTTATCAGAGGCTTACAGATAGATTACCTCAGAGTTTTATGGAACACTTGGGGACAGTTGAACCCAGGCACTGGGGCTGTTTGGGACATATGTTTTCAAAGCTAAGGGGCTATCAATCAGCCATAACGGAGCCATCAAAGCAAGTATTAGTAGCTCACCAAGCTGGTGGCTAAATAGCGAGTGTGATAGGTTTCTTACTCTTACTTTTATATTACTAGCCGACCGGGAGTTTTTTAATATAGTGATCTTTCTTGAACTGTTTGGGGCAGGTTATTACTCCCAGGACTTTATTTAAAAAGTAGGGCCAATCGGGAGATGTGCCTGTTAATGCCACCATGATGACTGACGGAGGTGTTTCTAACAGGGGTTTAGCTGCCCGGGAACGATACGCCCACGATGGGCGGAGCTATGCTGCATGATTTGCGCACCTTTTCACATAGCACTAATTGTTGAATCAGACTCTTCTCTGCTGTTGTTTGCCAAGCAGCAGAGTTACTGCATTTCATTCCCCAGATACCTTTGATCATATTAGGGTCCTAGTCCGGTGGCAAGTCACCTCAGCAGCCTTAACTGAAGTCTGAGGATCGTTTCAATTTTAGCATTAAGTATTCTAAACACAAAGCAGTTCATTTTAGCATACAGTTGGTATAAGAACCCCCTAGAAATATTAATACCATATCTTTTTAACATTTATAGTTATAGTACCTCTTGTTAGGATATTTGAAAAATGGAATAAAGAGGTTACATATTTTTTATGTTGGAACCAACTAAGGTGTTAAATGAGTCATGCATTTAAATGGGCACCTCAGCAAAATATCTGAGGTGTAAGTAGGTGCTACAATACTTGCTGGCTAATCTATCTCATTCATGCATGCAAAAAAGAAAAAAAAAAGTTGCAGTTTAAAATTTAAAGAGGTAGTAATGTTTTTTATATGTTAATTGTATTAAAAGATTTTCAGTTTATTTGCTTAATTCATCCTTTGTGATACAAGAGCACACAAAACATCAAGGTTCCCTCTTTTTTCTTAAAATTTAAAGAGACGGTAATGTTTTTTATGTTTCAATTTTTAGTAAAATTCCTAATCCTTCTAAGGTTTTTACTGTTTAGGAGTCTGTTGACAATGGTCAATCTATGCCACAATTTCTCCTATAGTGTCCCTTAAAATTTTATGGCCCACATGCCGTGCACTGCGCTTCCTCTCACACTCCTCTCGGAGTTACTTTGCATTTCATGCATTTTTACGTTCTTCCCACGTGGTAGAAATCATTACTAGAGGAATTATTTTCAATCATTTAGGGTGATTGATTCAGTAGTTGCTATTCCGAATGGTTCTTCTCTGTTGCTTGAAAGGGGAAGATACTCGGGATTATCTGGGAGAGAATATTCAGACTCAGATGAATAATATTTTATTTGTTCCTGAGGTTGGTTTTCTTCAGTTGTCTAGCTTCCATTTCTCCATTTGTTATTTTAGGAGGTTTTAGCTACTCTGGGAGACTCTGATGCTACTGGTGTACTCTTTCCTGGTGCGTCCAGTAAATTATAAGGAATGGAAGAGACCGCATTTCCTATATTTGAAGAGATGTTTCCCATAGCCAACTCAGCTAGAAATAGTTTTCAATTTAGCTAGGAGGATTGCTATTCCCCTAGAACATAGTTGGGGGGGTTTTCACAGGTCCTATGGCCAAAAATGAGAAAAAAGGATGTATACCAGGGTTTACAATGGCAACCAGCTGTGTATTTGGTCACCATCACTAGTGCGACAGCATATTGGTTAGATGTGTTGTCTGATGCTACTAAGTCAGAAACACCCCTGGATAAAATCCAGGATAGGATAAAAGCTTTCAAATTGACTAATTCCTTTATTGCGAATTCTTCCCTTCAAGTTATCAAACTGAGAGCATAGGATTCAGGTTTTTCTGTTCCAGCTCACAGACCCTTATGGTTAGAGCTTTTTTTCTATGGATGTATGCTCTAAGTCTAAGCTTTTAGTAATTCCTTACAAGGGGGAGACCTTGTTGGGACCTGACTTGACGGAAATAATCTCTTTTGAAATTTAAAGAATTAAAAAAAAAAATTCTAAATAGCCTGCTGTTGAATCAAATACAGCATGAAGGACATGCCCCTGATCCGGGAATGGATCTTGTATGGGGCAGACTTTCATTCTTCACTCAGGCTTAGGTTCGAGATATTCAGGATCCCTGGGCAATAGAGATGGTGTCCTTGGGATACAATTTAGAGTTCCAAAGTTTTCCACCCAGAGGCAAGTTTTCTGCTTTCAAGATTATCTGCGTGGTCGACCTCTCAGACATGGGAGTGGTTGTTCCAGTTACAATACAAGAACAGGGTCTGGATTTTTTATCCCAATTGGTTTGGGGTTCCCAAAAAAAAAAAAAGTTCTAAGGTTTGTCTCTCTGGACAAAATCTTTTAGTTCGTGGCTATTCTTTTCGGTCTTGCCACAGCTCTCAGTTTTCACAAAGTCTCAGGGATCACTGTTGGCGGTGCTCCTGTCATGGGGCATTGCAATGGCACCATATCTGGACGACATCCTAGTCCAGGCGTCATCCTTACAGCAAGCAAGATTTCATACGGACATGGTGTTCCCTTCCCGCAATCTCACGGGTGTAAGACTAATTTGGAAAAGGGTTCCTTAGTCCCAAGCACAAGGGTAACTTTCTTGGGAACCATAATAGATTCCATATCAGTGAAGATTTTTCTGACAGAATGTCAGGAAATCAGAGATTATCGATACTTGCCTAGTCATTCAGTCCACTCCTCGGCCTTCAGTGGCTCAGTGCATTGAGGTAATCGAGCTGATGGTGGCGGCATTGGACATCATCCCGTTTGCTCGGTTCCATTTCAGACCTCTGCAGTTAAGCCTACTCAGGCAATGGATCAGAGATTATACAGATTTGTCTCCTCTAATACTACTGGAGCAGGAGACAAGGGATTTTCTTTAATGGTGGTTGTCTCTGGATCATCTCTCCGAGAGAACCTGCTTTGGCAGACCATCTTGGGGGATTGTGACAAGATGCCAGCCTTCTAGGTGGGGAGCAGTCTGGGGCTCCCTAAGGGCACAGGGGGTTTGGACACAGCCAGAGTCTTTTCTTCCTATAAACATTCTGGAGCTGGGAGCGATCTACAATGTTCTTCTGGTCTGACCTCAGTTAGCCTTGGTCCAGTTTATCAGGTTCCAGTCGAACAAAATAATGTCAGTGGCTTACATCAATCATCAGGGAGGAACAAGGAGTTCCTTAGCGATGACAGAGGTATCCAAAATAGTTCAGTGGGCGGAGGCCCATTCTTGCTGTTCTGTCGGTGATCCACATCCTGGGGTGGACAAGTGGGAGGCGGATTTCTTGAGCAGGCAGGCCTTTCATCCAGGGGAGTGGGAACTCCATCTGGAAGTGTGCTCTGATTTTTTCCTCCATTTGCTTTCTTCCTCGGGTCATTGCTCGAATCAAACAGGAGAGGGCATCACTGATTCTCATAGCACCGGCTTAGCCTAGCAGGATTTGGTGTGCAGATCTGGGGGACATGTCATCTCTGCCATCTTGGAGACTTCCATTGAGGAAGGACCTTCTTATTAAGGGCCCCTCTTTCACCCAAATCTGTTTTCTCTGAAACTGACTGTTTGGAGATTGAACTCTTAATATTTTCCAAGAGAGGTTTTACGGACTCGGTAATTGAGACCATGATTCAGGCTAGTAAGCCTGTCTCTAGAAAAAAATGTCATAAGATATGGCGTAAATATCTCTATTGCTGTGAATCAGTGGGCTACTCATGGAGTAGAGTTAGGATTCCTAGAATCTTATCTTTTCTCCAAGAGGGTTTAGAGAAAGGTTTATCATCAAGTTTCCCTAAAGGGTCAACTCTCTGTCTTTATTTTGTTACACAAATGTCTGGCAAATGTCCCAGATGTACAATCATTTTGATAGGCCTTGGTCAGGATCAGGCCTGTGTTTAAACCAGTTACTCCTTCATGGAGTCTAAATTTAGTTCTCAGAGTCCTTCACGGGGCTCTGTTTGAGACTATGCATTCCTTAGATATAAAGTTATCTTGGAAAGTTTTATTTCTTGTTGCTATTTCTTCTGTTCGGAGAGTGTCAGAGCTCTCAGCATTAGAGTATTTTCCATTCAGATTTACGTACTAAATTAGGATTTCTTCCTAAGGTTGTTTCTGATCGGAACATTAATCAGGAGATTGTTGTTCTTTTCTTGTGTCCTAATCCTTCTTCTCACAAGGAGAGACTTCAGCACAATTTGGATGTGGTTCGTGCTTTAAAGTTTTGCCTGCAGGTGACTAAGGACTGTCGTCAGTATTCTTCTTTGTTGGTGGTTTTCTCAGGAAAACTCAAGGGAGAGAAAGCTACAGCTATTTCTTTTTGGGTATCATACGTTTTGCATATGAGACTGCTAGACAGCAGCCTCTCGGGAGAGTTTCGGCTCATTCCACGAGGGCTGTTGCTTCCTCATGGGCGTTCAAAAATGAAGCTGCTGTGGAACAGATTTGCAAGGCTGCAACTGGGTCCTCTCTTCACACTTTTTCAAAGTTCTTCGAATTTGGCACTTTTGCCTCGGCTGAGGCCATTTTTGGGAGAAAGGTTCTTTAAGCAGTGGTGCCTTCAATTTAGGTTCCCTGTCTTGTCCCTCCCGTATCATCTGTGTACTCTATCTTGGGTATTGAATCCCATTAGTAATTAAGATGATCCGTGGACTCATCGTGTCTTAAAAGAAAAGAAAATTTATGCATAGGCCCGCCCTGTTCTTATAGACAGGTTGTTGGTTATTGTAAACTTCATACACCTCTGCACCTTGGCTTTTCCTTTCTCTTCCTAACTTCGGTCGAATGACTGGAGTGGGAGGGAAGGGAGGAGCTATTTAACAGCTCTGCTGTGGTGCTCTTTGCCTCCTACTGCTGACCAGGAGGTGAATATCCCATTAGTAATTAAGATGATCCGTGAACTCATTGTGTCAAAAAAGAAATACATTTATCAGGTAAGCATAAATTTCCTTTTATATATATATATATATATATATATATATATATATATATATATATACATACACTATATATATTGTATATATACATATATATATATATATATACTGTATATATATATTTATATGTGTGTTTATGTGCTTATATGTGTATATATGTGTCTGTAAATACATATATACACATATAAATATATATATATATATATATATATATATATATATATATATACATATGCATATTTAGACATATATATGTATGTATCTCAATGTCAAAACCCTTTTGAAGATTTTTTTCTATCACCTTATGATCGCATATCTTTGAGCACTTATAACTTTTTTATGCATTTTTTGTTATAAATAATTTTTAATAGAGAGTGTTTTTATGAGCTCAACTGTACTTTTTAATGTTATTTTGATGTGTTTTGTGCAATTTTTTGACTCAAGTAATAGTTAACCAGAGCTTTGAAGTCAAGCTATGGTGAAGCGCATTAAATTAAATTGTGCTCAAGCGAACATGTTTACTTTTAACTTGCAACGATAAACCCCTTATCGATTGCGCTCAACACTTAGCGTGCCACTCTTTATCTACCACTTTATACGTTTAATTTTGAGATTAACATCATTTTAAGCAAAAAGAGGTTTTGGAAGAAGAATAATACCCAATCATTGTTGGAAATGGAAGTCTCTTGCTGACATTTTTTAAAAAACTGATTCGGAATCCTTTTTTATTTAATCACACATTTTGTTATAAGTCTATATTTCAAGAAGAAGGAAAAATGGGAGTATTTTTGTATTATTTTTAGTAATAAGTCACTAACCAAACAAAAGGTTGTGTTTTTGTACTATTAAAACTGTAACATTGGGGCTGAGCTTGCTGAAAAAAAACCTAACACCTGCAAAAAAGCAGCGTTCAGCTCCTAACGCAGCCCCATTGTTTCCTATGCAAAATAAAAAATATGTCTGCACCTAACACCCTAACATGAACCCTGAGTCTAAACACCCCTAATCTTACACTTATTGATCCCTAATCTGCTGCCCTCGACATCGTCGCCACCTGCATTATACTATTAACCCCTAATCTGCCGCTCCGGACACCGCCGCCACTTACATTATACTTGTAAACCCCTAATCTGCTGCCCCCCACATCGCCGACACCTACATTATATTTATTAACCCCTAATCTGCCCCCCCCAATGTCGCCGCAACGATATTAAATTAATTAACCCCTAATCTTCTTCCGCCAACATCGCCGCCACTATAATAAAGTTATTAACCCCTAAACCTAAGTCTAACCCTAACACCCCCCTAATTTAAATATAATTTAAATACATCTAAATAAAATAACTACAATTAAATAAATTATTCCTATTTAAAACTAAATACTTACCTATAAAATAAACCATAAGATAGATACAATGCAACTAATAGTTACATTGTAGCTAGCTTAGGATTTATTTTTATTTTACAGGCAACTTTGTATTTATTTTAACTAGGTACAATAGTTATTAAATAGTTATTAACTATTTAATTGCTACCTAGCTAAAATAAGTACAAGATTACCTGTAAAATAAATCCTAACCTAAGTTACAATTACACCTAACACTACACTATCATTAAACTAATTACCTAAACTACCTACAATTAATTACAATTAAATTCAATAAACTAAATTACGAAAAAAATACAAACACTAAATTACGAAAAAACAAACACTAAATTGCAGAAAATAAAAAAATTACAAGAAGTTTAAACTAATTAAACTTAATCTAAGCCCCCTAATAAAATAAAAAAGCCCCGCAAAATAATAAAATGCCCTACCCTATACTAAATTACAAATAGCCCTTAAAAGGGCCTTTTGCGGGGCATTGCCCCAAAGTAATCAGCTCTTTTAACTGTAAAAAAAATACAATACCCCCCCCCAACATTACAACCCACCACCCACACACCCCTACTCTAAAACCCACCCAATACCCCCTTAAAAAACCTAACACTACCCCATTGAAGATCACCCTACCATGAGCCATCTTCACCCAGCCGGGCACCATTGGTCATCCGATCCGTCCAGAAGTCTTCATCCGATGGGCCAGAAGAGGATATCCAAACTGGCAGAAGTCTTCATCCTATCCGGGCAGAAGAGGACATCCAGACCGGGAGAAGGCTTCATCCAACGGCATCTTCTATATTCATCCATCCGACGAGGAACGGCTCCATCTTGAAGACCTCCGGCACGGAACATCCTTCTAGGCCGACGACTAACGACGAATGAATATTCCTTTAAATTATGTCATCCAAGATGGCGTCCCTCGAATTCCGATTGGCTGTTTCTATCAGCCAATCAGAATTAAGGTAGGAAAAATCTGATTGGTTGATGCTATCAGCCAATCGGATTGAAGTTCAATCCGATTGGCTGATTGGATCAGCCAATAGAATGCTATTGGCTGATCCAATCAGCCAATCGGATTGAACTTCAATCAGATTGGCTGATAGCATCAACCAATCGGATTTTTCCTACCTTAATTCCGATTGGCTGATAGAATCCTATCAGCCAATCGGAATTCGAGGGACACCATCTTGGATAACGTCATTTAAAGGAACCGTCATTCGTTGAGTAGTCGTTGGGATGGAAGGATGTTCCGCGCCAGAGGTCTACAAGATGGAGCCGTTCCTCGTCGGATGGATGAAGTTAGAAGATGCCGCTTGGATGAAGTCTTCTGCAGGTTTGGTCATTTTTAAAGGGGGTATTGGGTGGATTTTAGAGTAGGGGTGTGTGGGTGGTGGGTTGTAATGTTGTGGGGGTATTGTATTTTTTTTTTACAGGTAAAAGAGCTGATTACTTTGGGGCAATGCCCCGCAAAAGGCCCTTTTAAGGGCTCTTCGTAATTTAGTATAGGGTAGGGCATTTTATTATTTTGGGGGGATTTTTAATTTTATTATGGGGCTTTGATTAAGTGTAATTAGTTTAAACTTTATTTTCTGTAATTTAGTGTTTGTTTTTATTCGTAATTTAGTGGGGGGTTTTTCTCGTAATTTAGTTTATTGAATTTAATTGTAATTAATTGTAGGTAGTTTAGGTAATTAATTTAATGATAGTGTAGTGTTAGGTGTAATTGTAACTTAGGTTAGGATTTATTTTACAGGTAATTTTGTACTTATTTTGCTAGGTAGTTATTAAATAGTTAATAACTATTTAATAACTATTGTACCTAGTTGCCAGTAAAATAAAAATAAATCATAAGCTAGCTACAATGCAACTATTAGTTATATTGTAGCTATCTTATGGTTTATTTTACAGGTAAGTATTTAGTTTTAAATAGGAATAATTTAGTTAATTTTGTACTTATTTTAAATTAAATTATATTTAAGTTAGGGGGGGTGTTAGGGTTAGGTTTAGACTTGTAAGTAGGTGTCGGGGATGTTAAGGCAGGCAGATTAGGGGTTAATAAAATGCAACTAGTGTTTGTGAGGCGGCAGTGCGGCGGTTTAGGGGTTAATACATTTATTAAAGTGGCGGCTATGTCCGGTCAGCAGATTAGGGGTTAATAAGTGTAGGTAGGTGGAGGCGATGTTGGGGGTGGCAGATTAGCGGTTAATAAATATAATGTAGGTGTCGGCAATGTTAGGGGCAGCAGATTAGGGGTTCATAGGTATAATGTAGGTGGCAGCGATGTACGGTCGGCAGATTAGGGGTTAAAAAATTTTATTATAGTGTTTGCGATATGGGGGGCCTCGGTTTAGGGGTTAATAGGTAGTTTATGGGTGTTAGTGTACTTTGTAGCACTTTAGTTAAGAGCTTTATGTTCCGGCGTTAGACCATAAAACTCTTAACTACTGACTTTTTAATGCGGTAGGAGTCTGGACAGGAGAGGGTCTACCGCTCATTTCTTCCAAGACTTGTAATACCGGTGTTAGGCAAGTCCCATTAAAAAGATAGGATACGCAATTGACATAAGGGGATTTGCGGTAGCCTCGAGTCGTGGAAGAAAAGTGAGCGGTAGACCCTTTCCTGCCTGACTTGTAATACCAGCGGGCGTTAAAAAGCAGCGTTGTGACCTCTCAATGCTGCTTTTTAAGGCTAACGCCAAACTCGTAATCTAGGCGAAAGTGTGCACACAATGGTGGTGTGGAATATTTGTGAAAGAGACTTGAAACCATGTTAAATAGTTACTTTAACATTGAAAATCCAATCAGGCTATTCTTTGCTATAGCATTTCTTTGCTATTTAGTGTCCCTTTAAAGGGACATTGTACTCAGGCAGCTGAAAATAAGTCAATTTTATTCAAAGCAGCTGCAGGAATACCTTTTAAAAATGTCTGGGCTGTCTTTACCACCCCTAACTTCCTACCTCTTGCTATTGTTTACATAGCTATTGTGCACACAGCAGTATAGAAATCTTGAATATAGGTTCAGATTTCCAAAGGGAAAAACTGTTATTTCAAATGGTCAAATAAAGTGAAATTAACTATTTGTAAGCAAATTAACAGGTATAATGTATTGAGATCACATCAAAAGGAAGAACGTGTTAGTGCACAATGGCCTTTTAACCTTTTTGTTTTGCAAAAAGTTGTTTATAATATGTTTAAAGAGTGTTTTTTTATTAGGTACAATGAATAATGTGTCTTTAAATTATTCATTTAGATCAAAGAAATAAGTAACGTAGTATGGGTAGACTTGATGTGCATTTTTTTGTTCTAATCCACCGTCAAATTATATTCTTCAATGTTTCCATCTTCCAAAGTATAAAAATAATGTTTGTTTTTCAAGATGCCTTTAAATTATATTTTGCTTCTTATTGTGACTTTGTACCTGTATTCTTTAATCTTTATCTTCAACTTAACTCATTAAGCTTCCATTTATCCAGTAGCCAAAAAAACTTATCTTTAGCTTGTGTGCTTTTGGGTTTGAAGAATTAGAGAGACTGTTTTTGGATATCAAAACTAGAATTAATGTGTAGGTGTACAAACATTCCTTATTAGTTAATGGCTGATTGTATATTGTCACTAGTCTAATTGCTGATTGTCCATTCTATTTAAGTGAACAGATGGTAGTGAGCTGTTTGATTGTGGCTCTGCTTGTTTAGTGATGTGTTTGGTTGTTACTTTTTGGCTGAATAAGCTATCCAAGTTCAAATAAAACTGCTCATATTTGTGGCTGGCTCATTTTCCAGAGAAAACACACAAAAAAGGCATATGTTTTTTATTTGTTTCTCTTATTGTAATAAATGTGGTCCAACAATATTAAAAGGACTTGTTTAGTATATTTGTTTTGTTATGATTTTTAGATTAGCCACTTATTTATGTTTTGCCAAATACTGAATATTCAGCATAAAAAGTATCCTTGATCTCGATATTAAATATGATGAGTTTTAATCTCATCAGAATTCAGAGATCACTGATCCTTTGCTGGAATGTTTTCATTTTGTTTCATATTTGATAAGGAAACAAAATGTATTTTGAAATGATGAATAATGCAAGATTTTGTCTTTAAACTGTTGGTATTTTTTATATAACAAGCAATTTGTTTATATACATTGTTTGTCACTTGACAAAGCTACACTCTTGAAGGGATATATAATTACAATGGTAGGTTCGGAGAGCCTACGAAAGTTACTCTTTGAAGGCATCAAACTAAATGTGTTGCCTTTTAGAATTTTAACCATGCTTAATATACCCTGGTGGGGAAATCATAGCCTACTTGGTTTATCAATACAAACAACATTGATGCAGGATGGTAAATTGAAATCTCATTGTTAATATTGTGAAATATTTACATGAAAGGGTTAGATCCTGGAATGTTACAGGTTAATAGAGACCAATAATTGCAAAGCAGCAATATTGGACCTGCTAATAAAGTTATTATTGAAGAAAGTGACCACTTTGCATTTACATTTTGACTAATTTTGATGTAGATGTGAGCATTGGAGATTGATCTTTGTACCTAACATACCGTCCCCGGCTTCCATCTTGCCTGACTCTTCAGCATATCACCATGTGGGAGAGTTATGGAACAGTGCAGCCTTGTCTGTGTTATCTCCTAGAGCAAGGCTCAGTGTTGATGGTCAGTTGGAGAATTGCCCTGCTTTGAGTCTTTTATGGGGAAGCATGTCCAGCCTTTGAGGTGGAATGAATGCCTAATTGATCTTGGATCAATGACTGTATAGTCATTGATCTCGGATCAATGACATTGGCTAAATAAGAGAGACTTTTACTGTAAGAGCAGCTGTTTTGTTTGATTCTATAGCAAACATTTAGGAATATTGGTGCTTGTTAAGGATGATTACTCTTCAACTTTAAAATTAGGTGATTCACTTTACTAAACAGTTGCTATACAACTATTGCATAAAGTTTTTTTTCTCCTTGTAATTGGAGAATACATTATATTCAAGACAATTTAATGATGGATTATGTTCTTGGGCTATAAAAACATGATTTTTTTTATTTTGAGATCAGTTAGGGTTACATACCTAAAATTGGAGCTGGGTAAATCAGGACTCTTGATACTAAATGGGATGGTTTCCTGGTTGCTGGATCCTTATCTGCTTGCTTCCAACTAAACCATATTTATTAGTCATGTGCATTATTTCAGGCTTTGCTATAAAGTTAGTGAAACTAAGCCTGAAAATGGCTGCTGTCTATGGCTTTCGGCTATTTTCAGTGCTGGATTTTTTTCAGAAAAAGTGCAACACGCAAATATCTGTGGACATAGAGATTGTTTTGTGTTGCACTTTTCTTCAAATATATCCAGAGCCAAAAAAATCTGACCGTGACCCCTTTTATACTTAGTATTTATTAGTTATTTAAACAAAGCCTGAAAATGGCCTCACGTGCCTAATATTTAAACATAATCGCCTAGATTATGAGTTTTTGTCGGTAATGGTGTGCGGTGCTAACGCACAGTTTTTCCTTACCGCTCACCTAAAGTAACACTGGTATTACGGGTCTTTAGAAACCTGGCGTTAGCCGCAAAAAAGTGAGCGTAGAGCAGAATTTAGCTCCACATCTCACCTCAATACCAGCGCTGCTTACGGTAGCGGTAAGCTATTTCCCCATAGGAATCAATGGGGCAGAGCCGGCTGAAAAAACACCTGCAAAAAAAGCAGCGTTCAGCTCCTAATGCAGCCCCATTGATTCCTATGGGGAAATAAAATTTATGTCTACACCTAACACCCTAACATGAACCCCTAGTCTAAATACCCCTAATCTTACACTTATTAACCCCTAATCTGCCGCCCCTGACATCGCCGACACCTGCATTTTATTATTAACCCCTAATCTTCCTCTCCGGACACCGCCGCCACCTTCATTATACTTATGAACCCCTAATCTGATACCCCCAACATCGCCGACACCTACATTGTATTTATTAACAGGTTTGGATTCAATCATATCCACGGTTATGGGAGGCAAGGGAAGCAAGGGAGCTTTCCTACCGTAGGATAAGAATCCTAAAGGATCTACATTTTGTATCAGTCCAAGGGAACTTTGAAGCCTGCTCAGTCTTGGAACAAGTCCAAGCAGAACAAGAAGCCCGCAGAGACAAAGTCGGCATGAAGGGGCGGCACCTGACTGGTCTCCAGACCAAGTAGGGGGCAGATTATCTCTCTTCTCCGAAGCCTGGTTGCAGGACGTTCAGGACCCTTGGGTTCTGGAGGTTGTCGCCCAAGGTTACTGGATAGGATTCAGGTCCCTTCTGCTCAGGGGCAGATTCCACCTGTCAAACCTGTCTTCAAGACTGGAAAAGAGAGAGGCCTTTCTAGAATGTTTGAGGGATCTCTCCTCTCTAGGTGTTATCGTACCAGTACCCCAAGCAGAAAGGGGTCTAGGGTACTATTCAAATATTTTTGTGGTTCCAAAGAATGAGAGATCCCGATTCTGGACCAAAAGTGTTTAAACAGGTTTCTGGCTGTTCCATTGTTCAAAATGGAAACAATCAAATCTATTTTGCCCCTAGTTCAAGAGGGGCAGTTCATGACGACAATTGACTTGATGCTTACCTTCATGTTCCAATTCACAGGGACCACTTCAAGTTCCTAAGATTTGCATTTCTGAACTAACACTTCCAGTTTGTGGCCCTTCCCTTCGGTCTGGCGACGGCCCTGAGGTTCTACACAAAGGTTCTGGGGGCGCTACTTGCAGTGGCCAGATCCAGGGGCATTGCTGTGGCACCCTATGTAGACGACATGCTAGTCCAGGCTCCGTAGTTCAGCCTTACAGAGGATCATTTGAGGACTCTTCTTTACTTGTT
Source organism: Bombina bombina (assembly GCF_027579735.1). NCBI lineage: Eukaryota > Metazoa > Chordata > Amphibia > Anura > Bombinatoridae > Bombina > Bombina bombina. The sequence continues at coordinate 168,111,569 of NC_069501.1, forward strand.
CCAATCGAACGGTTGGAAGATCAACTCAGGAAAGAGTTCCCTGGTTCCCAGCAACAGGGTGGAGTTCCTGGGCATGATATTAGACTCTATGTCCATGAAAATATTTATCACAGATCAACGATGCAGGAAGATTGCGTCCACCTGTCTTGCCCTTTAGTCCTCCTCAAGTCCTTCGGTGGCTCAGTGTATGGAGATGATTGGGCTCATGGTCTCCAGCGTAGACATCATCCCTTTTGCCAGGGTCCCTTTCAACATCAAAATCTCGTTTCTCTGAGGCTGACTGTGATTGAACGCTTAGTTTCAGCCAAGAGAGGTTTTTCAGAAAGTGTGATTGACACTCTAGTCCTAGGCAAGGAAGCCAGTCACTCGTTGCATCTCCCATAAGGTGTGGAGGACTTACTTGTCCTGATGTGAGAAGCATGGATGTCCTTGGCACAAGGTGAAGGTATCCAGGATTCTGCCCTTTTTCCAGGAGGGTTTGGAGAAGGGTCTTGACGCTAGTTCCTTAAAGGGACATATTTTGACATTATCAGTCTTGTTGCACAGGAGACTCGCTGAGCTTCCTGACATTCAATCTTTCATTCAGGCTCTGTCTAGAATCAGGCCTGTCTTTAGGCAGTCTGCTCCCATGGAGCTTAAACTTTGTCCTTAAGGTATTGCAGAGGGTTCCGTTTGAGCCTATGCATTCCATTGACATTAAGATTCTGTCCTGGAAGGTTCTCTTCCTGTTGGCTATTGCATCAGAGTATCTTGCACCTTGCAATCCGAGCCTCCTTACCTGGTTTTTCATGTGGATAAGACTGTTCTTCGCACCGGTTTGGAGTTCCTTACCAAGATGGTGTCTAACCGTAACATCAATCAGGAAATAATTGTTCCTTCTTTGTGTCCTAACCCTTTGTCTTCTAAGGAGAGGTTACTTCATAATCTGGATGCAGTTCGTGCCTTTAAGTTCTATCTTCAGGCTACAAAGGATTTTAGACAGTCTACATCTCTTTTTGTGGTGTATTCCGGGAAGCGCAATGGGCAGAGGGCCTCTTCTACTTCTTTTTTTTTTTGGTTGCGGAGTTTGATTCGTTTGGCCTATGAGACAGCGGGACATAAGCCTCCTCAGAGGATCACGGCTCATTCATCTAGAGCTGTGGCTTCGTCTTGGGCCTTCAAGAATGAGGCCTCTATGGAGAAGATTTGTAAGGCGGCTACCTGGCCCTCCTTACACACATTTGATGTTTTTGCTTCTGTGGAAACTGTTTTAGGGAGAAAGGTGTTACAGGCTGTGGTGCCCTCAGATTAGGCTCTGCCTTTTAACCCTCCCAGTTTCATTCAGTGTCCTCTAAAGCTTGGGTATACATCTCCCAAAAGTAATGAATGAATCTGTGGACTCTCCTCCCCTTTAGATGGAAAACATAAATTATGCTTACCTGATAATTTTATTTCCATCATGAGGAGGAGAGTCCACGGCTCCCGCCCGTAACTCCGGTGGGCGGACCTAAATTGAATTTATCTTCTGCCACCATTTATACCCTGATTTTTCTCCTACTGTTCCTTGTTCCCTCGGCAGAATGACTTGGGCATGAGGGGAGTGGGAGAAGTATTTAAGCCTTTGGCTGTGGTATCTTTGCCTCCTCCTAGTGGCCAGGTTCTTTATTCCCAAAAGTAATCAATGAAGCCGTGGACTCTCCTCCCCACAATGAAAATAAAATTATCAGGTAAGCATAATTTATATTTTTAGTTGTCAATAGTTTTACTTACTTATCCTATACATTATGAATTAAATTTATTACTTCACTCTTGTTTTAATATAAAACCATTATATTCAGATTAATCTACTATGTACTGGCTTTTTTTTTTTACTTTACTGTATAAAATACCCCTAAATTATATAATTACAATATAATAAATCAATAACAATACTAATTAGTTACATTTCAGTGAATTTACACATGCCTATGTTTTCTCAATATTATTATAAGACTAGATTTACCTCAGTAAGCATATTATATTGCATTGTATTAAAGATATTTATGTCTGCACTTCACTGAGCTCACTGGAGATTGAATTACAGCTTCAATAGAATTCTGTATTGATTTGCAATAAAATCATAATTCATTGTGGTCCATCAATAATTAATATTTTAGCATTCATTATTTGTTAATTTAGTGAATACATGAAATCTAATAAATGTTTGATGGGTGGCTCATTGGCAGGCAAGAAAGTGTGCTTCAACTAGCTTTTTAAATGTTGTAAACAAACAAGGTGATTTATGGTAGAAACATATATATGCTATATAATTCCACCTCTATACACCGTATTTGCACTTTACCCCCCCCCCACACACACACACACACACACATTAAATGTATTACTAGTAAGGAATTAGTGCTTACTTGCATTAATAGGACAGGGTTCCAGCCACATTTAAGTAATATAGGAAAATATGGAAAGAAAGACTCAAACCGTTTCCAAGTTATAGGAATCCATTTTAAATCCCATTGATATGTTAAATCAGTATTAAAGGGACAATTCACACTGGAAAATAAAGGAAAAAATATTTAAAGGGACATTCCACCCACATTTTTTCTTTTATGATTTAGAAAGAAAATGCAATTTTAAACATCTTTCTAATTTACTTATATTATCTAATTTGTTTTATTCTCTTGATATTCTTTGATGAAAAGCATATCTAGATATGCTCACTAGCTGCTGATTGGTTGCTGCACATAGAAGCCTCGTGTGATTGGCTCACCATGTGCATTGCTTTTTCTTCAAGTAAGGATATTTAAAAAATGAAGCAAAATAAATAATGGAAGTAATTTGTAATGTTGTTTAAATTTCTATTCTCTATCTGAATCATGAAAGAAAGATTTTGGGTTTAGTGACCCTTTAATGGAATCTACTCATCATGATCCTAATTTCAAATACACATTTTAAATAAAAACTAGCTGGTGTAAAATAGGATATGTTTGGTTCAAGACAGGTGCATCAAATCATTCAAAAATCACTATCAACAAAAAATTATACAAACAAAACCAACTGATTCAGAACTGACCTCACTGATTTGTGTTAACTTGATTCTAAATAGCTGATGCATTTGCCTGTTTTTAGATGGCTGGCAACTAACAATTTTACTGGTTTCAATCCATTCAAAGTCTGTTGAAGCCATCTTCTAAGCTGACTTAATAGGCTACTGAATTCAATAACCGAATATCTTTACTTTATCCTGTCTATGTCTACTATTGCCATAATAACAATTGACACTTCTATTTTTAATAGTGGGTGGAGTTTCATTATATAAAAACAATTAAAGCAAACAAGATGTTTATTTTTATTTTTTTAGACATGGCTGATATGTTATTCTGTAACAACACAACATAACTGTTTTGTATTTACTAGGTTTATATTGCCCCTTTAATGGTTAAATATGTACATTCATATATCAAGAGATGGCAGCAAGAAAATACTGCCCAGTGGTACTCAATTTTACCAGGTGTCTTTGCAGTCAAATTACTTTTTAAGAAATAGCCAAATTGAAACATTTCCTCTAAGCCATCTATTTCACTAACTTTAAAATAATTATCATTTCCATTTATATAGTGTATATATAATCAAAATGATCATATTTTTATTTTTTATAAATAATTTATCACTGTTTCTTTTCAAGTCTTCTGTTTTAACAAATGATTATTTCATGGATGCAATTTCCGCAAATTCATATTTTCTCTATTGCTTGTTAATTAATGTTGCCGCAATAGAATAACATTGGCAATCAAAAAAGATATACTGTTCTTGCCAGCACCATATGCTTATTATTAAATATTTCTATATTAATTGATTAGGAAATTGAAGGAAGACTTCCAAATCAGTGTAGCCTGAAAAAAGATCCCCTTTCTTCACTTACAGCACTTATTTAATTAGCTTTTTAGTAAAATATATTGTATTATACAAATGCTATATGGTTGTCCAATGTTTATGGCTTTAGACAGATTTGATTTAAAAGGGAGATTCTAATGCAAAAAATAACATGTTGTAATGGTCTGATGATGTTTTCATTAGTGATCCTAGTTTATTATGGTTTAGATTACAAGTGGAGCGCAAAAATGTTTGCGCTAATTTGTGCGCTAACACCACACCGCTCAAGTAAAATCTTAGAGCTTGAGTGAAAGCCTACAGTACGCTAACATCTGGATGTTGGATAGCATGGGTGCACTAAATCTCTCACATAAAAGACTTCTATTGGGGACATGCTGAACAAACTAATTTAGGCTATTGCTGTAGCCTAATGCCTGAGGTGTGCTAACTTGTATCAAGCCAAATGTCAAATAGTGAAAATCTTCATTAAGTTTAATAACTATGCTTTTCTATTGAAGTATATATATTTTTTATTGTAATAAATGTTTTAACAGTAATTTAAAGGAATGTGGTATATGGTGTTGAACTGGGAAGGGCTCAAATGTGTATACATATTTGTGTGTGTATGGTGTGTATATATATATATATATATATATATATATATATATATATATTTTTTTTTAGATATAACAACAGTCCAAGTGACAAACAGCACTGTACCTGGTGCCAGTGATATTGGGGCAACTGCAAACACCCCTCAAATCATACAAATCAGAGTCCACAGCACCCAATCGTATTTAAGCATAATGACACACAACAGCAACCTTTAATGTTTGGTGTTATTCACCCGTAATCTTGCTAATCATGATTAGGGGTGACCCAAAACGTTGCTGGTTGCTGTTGTGTGCCATGATGCTTTAATAAAGTAAAGATTCTTCATAAGATTGGGTGCTGTGGACTGTGATTTGTGTATTTTTTTAGATATGTGTGCGTATTTATGTATGGGTACACACACATACTATTATATGATGAGCTTGAAGGCTTGTAATATGATGATCACGCACCCTGCACTATCCATTAAAAATATAGGGTGCACTAAAATAATATTGGCTGTGTTAAAATTATCTGGTAAATCATTCACCCTAGCATCACTTATAATACCAGAGTTTGCATTATTCTTAGCACAGGGTCACAATATAAATAGGGCTCCAATTGGAATCTTGGCATATGTGTCTAATGTTTTTGCAGCTCCTTAGCAGGAGATAGCTGTTGATTGGCCTCTAGGAATCCTGACATTGGGTCACTCTGGTCCCAGGGTGAGACTTTACCTAAATATTTAAATTTAACCCCATTGCAGGGGGGTAAACACTAAGGGATTGATCACAATCTTTCTCTTGTTTTAGCTATTTAGCAATTTCTGAACTTCCATGATTAAAGTATTTTTCCAGTGATCACAATCCTAAAATGCTTCTGGTGATGTGTGCAAATAACCCGTTGTGCTCTAAAACCGTAGATCTATTTATTTAAGGGATTTAAACAGGATTATGGGTACAGGGGTGTGTGTGCTTGACGGGCTATTGATTTTGCTAATTTTAATTAATGTAAAAGTGCTTATTATTAATTTTTTAATATTAATTGATCAAGCAGGTAATGTTTGTATATTTTGCCTGAATTTTCTTCCTAATGTCATTCAATACGTTGAAAATAATTTAAGTGTGTTTTGCCCATACCCAAAACCAATGTTAAATTCAACAACTTTTAGGGGTACTGTAATAAGTTGAAAGTGTTGTCTGGGGTTTATCAAGTCCTTTTAGCTGTGGAAGTTAAAAATAGCCCCATAGATGTGTTATTATGTATCCAGAAAGGGAATTGCGATCAATGACTGATTGTTATAGGATCAACACAGAAAAGGGCTTATTTACAGTTGTTTTATATATATATATATATATATATATATATATATATATATATATATATATATATATATATATATTTATTTAATTAATTAAACCAACAAGAGAAAAAAAATACAAATCATACAGATCACATAATTATTTGCCACGCAGGGCAAGATACCGTCATTTATAATACATAAAAACTAAACAATCTGATTTCCATCTTTCATCTGTGATTACAAAGATATATACATCAAGTTGGCTTATTTTTCTCTTTTTCATTACAACGGAAAACAAGGAATAAAAAGGAAAGGAAAAAAAAAAGGAAAAAAAAGGGGACCATGGAACCCGACCCAAACCCCCAAGCCCCTATATATATAAATATCTTCATTTTCTTTCTATTCACTCGCTTCCCTATAACAAGAGATCCATGAAGCAGGGAATTCATCATAAAGTACTAATTCTGCAAAACTATCTGAACTTAAGAACGGGGATAATATACGTTTTTGAATGGGCAAGGGATAAGATTTGATTATAGGTAGCCAGTCTAGAATGAATTTTTTTCTTTTTTTTTCTTTAGCTGATTTTAAGTGAAAGGATTCAAAAATTATTTGATTTTGTACTTCCTGAATAACCATTGAATGGGAAGGAACAGATTTTGCTTTCCAATTTTTTACTATAAGATGTCTAGTTATTAGAATAATTGAGGCTAATATCTTCAGCCTCAATGGAGAGTCTGTGAGTTGAAAATTAAAAAAAATATATATTTTCTGGTTTCATGAGTATATCAACTCCATAAAAAATTTTTAGCCAGAAAGATATCTTTTTCCATAATTGTACCATTCTAGGACAATAAAAAAAACACGTGTATCATATCTGCTTTAGAAAAAGAACAGCAAGGGCAATTAGCTGATTGTGGTACAAACATTTTTGAGAGTTTAAGAGGTGTTATATAAAACTTATTTATCATTTTAAAATGTGATTCTTTCCAGCTAGATGGAATTCGACATTTATTTACCAAAATACAACTTGATTTTATTACTCCGGCTTCCAAGTTTGGAAAGTCACGTAGCCAGGAATCGCTAATCTTGTTAAGAAAAAATACGCTCTGTTTATTCAACAGAATATCATACATAAGAGAGATTGACGGTAATCCTATTCTAAATTTATGAATACAATGTTTTATATCGGACCATGCCAAGCATTTACTATTATTCCAAGTATGACTTTTTATATAGTGTCTTAATAGAAAATAGGCAAACAAATCCTTCCTAGAAAGACCAAATTGATTAACAAGCGACTCAAATGTTTGAATATGTAAAATCTTTTAAATAAATAATACATATTGTAACAATTTGATTTTGATCACATATAATCTACTGTTTAGTGATTTTTTAATACAACAATGAAACAGACAGATGTGATATGAACATAACATTTCTAAAATAAATATATATTTTGGTTTGGTTAATCTGGTGCTTTTTCTGAGACCACATGGGTATTCTAGTCAGTGTCTGTAGGTCAGTGAATAACTCATTCTTTGTAAAAAAAAAGCTGAATTGATCATTTCCTTAGTCACAAAATAGTAAGTACAAAAAAGTGGATTCACTTCATACACTAATAGATTATCTAATGCCATCAAAGTATACTAATTTGAAGATCATTGTCCAGCTTCTTTTTAGTTATTGAACTCATAAGCAATAGTTGAATTGGAAGGTGAAATTATCTCCAAGTTATTAGTTAGATCAATTCTTTTTTTTTTAGATAGGGATAAATACAATGATTCATTCAGATTAAAATGACTTAATCCATAGCAGTTTTCTGCTCTAAAATTGGAAATGAAATTTTGCCTTATACAGCAATTCAAAATTGGTATAAGGAAGCAAATATTTTACAGATCACATTTTACAAAGAGGAGAGATGGATACAGCTGAAGCAAAACTACGACGTAAACTCAGAGATGGCAAAATACTGTTTACACTATTCAGGTTAAAGAGAAAAATATAATTTTAATAAACATACTTTTTTGAGTTAGCACTTTGTATTCATGAGTGAACAATTCTGTATATTGGACACAAAATGTGTTTTATCTTCCACTGAGATCACCCTACCATGTAATCCTCATGCATTGTAGCATCATAACCTCCTGCTGTGTGTGATGTCTCCTCTATAAAGCTTGATTGCTATACTTATGGAGCAAGGGGTTGTATTCTCAGTCTTGGCAGTGTCTGTTTCAGGTATGTTGTTGTTTTTAAAGGGGCATTGAACTTAAAGGGACATGAAACTCATGTTTTTTTTCTTTCATGAATCAGAAAGCAGATGTCATTTTAAATAATGTTCTAATTTACCCCTATTATCTATTTTGCTTCATTCTCTTTGTATCCTTGGTTGAAAAGTGTACCTAGGTAGGCTCAGACACTGCTGATTGGTGGCTGTACATACATGCCTCTTGCTATTGGATTTCAGCTAGTACCCATTAGTGCAGTACTGCTCCTTCAGCAAAGGATACTAAGAGAATGAAGCAAATTAGATAATAGAAATAAATTGAAAATTTGTGTAAAATTGTATGATCTATTTGAATCGTGAGCAAAACAATCATGTATTTAAAAGAAGAGCATGTATACATGTTGCCCCAAAATGTGTTAAATAAGAGGGAGAATGTAACATTTAAATTTAAAGGGACATTAAACACTTTGAGATGGTAATATAAGATGATAAATTGTATATATAAAAAATACTCTGCAGTTTACTTTCATTGTGTAATTCAATTCTGAAATTGTGAGTTTTTCAGTTCCTGTTAGAAATTGACTGCACACTCTAGTGACCTATTTATAACGGTCCCTAATTGGCCACAGCTGAAAAGGTAACCTAAGTTAAAACATGGCAGCTCCCATTGTTTTATACACACTAAAACTTTACTTTTATTTTGTCAATATTTTAACAGCTAATGAAACTTTAAAAAACACATCTACATGTTTGGCTCAGACTAATCTTTTCTTTGAATGCATAATTATATCTAACATGTATTTAGTGTTTAATGTCCCTTTAAAATAATACTACTGGCTCACTTGGTGTTTTCTATTAAAGGGAGATGAAACCCAATATTTTTCTTTCATGATTCAGGTAGAGTATGCAACTTTAAACAACTTTCTAATTTACTTCTAGTATCAATTTTAATTTGTTCTCTTGGTATCTTTTGTTTAAAAGCAGGGACTTATGCTTAGGAACCTGCCTATTTCAGGAGCACTATATTGGAGCAGTTTTGCAAGAATGTTATACATTTAGAAGAACGCTAGATGGCAGCAGTATTTCCTGCCATGTAGCGCTTTAGATGCCTAACTAGGTATCTCTTCAACAAAGAATACCAAGGGAACAAAGCAAATTTGATAAAAAAAGTACATTTGAATAATTTTAAAAATTGTATGCTCTGTGCGAATCACAAAATACATATTTTGGGTTTCATGTCCCTTTAATGTTTACTGGCAAATAAGGACAATTCCTTCAGCTCTATTGAAGGAGAGACACCTATCTACACACCTAAAAACAAATGTGTTTATTCAGGACAGCAACGGGTTAATCAAAAAATAAAATAACCCAATTACAATTTCAACTTTAAATATGATTTACTTTAAATAATTTTTGTTTACTTCAATATAAACATTTCTGTTGGTGTTGTGAGATACAAACATCAACAGGGTCCTAAAAATAATCTCACACCAACTTTATAATTTTGTTCTGATTACTTAAAGGTTTTCTTTGTTTAAAGTAAAGGGACAGTCTACACCAGAATTGTTATTGTTTTAAAAGATAGATAATCCCTTTATTACCCATTCCCTAGTTTTGCATAACCAACACAGTTATATTAATATACTTTTAACCTCTGTGACTATCTGGTATCTAAGCCTCTACAGACTGCCCCCTTATTTCAGTTCTTTTGACAGACTTGCATTTTAGCCAATCAGTGCTGGCTCCTTGGTAACTTCACGTGCGCGAGCACAGTGTTATCTATATCAGTGATTTTTAACCTTTTTTTGCCGTGGCACACTTTTTTACATTAAAAAATCCTGTGGCACACCACCATCCCAAAATTTTAAAAAAATCACACATTGTAACCTAATACAGCATATATATATACACATACACTCAAACACACACATACTGTATGTATTGTGCTGTTATGCCATGCCTCCTACAAACTACCCCTGCACTGGGAGTAAAAAACAAGAAAAGTTTAAAAAACATGTCACACTGTTGTCAGTCTGCCGTGGCACACCTGAGGATCTCTCACGGCACACTGGTTGAAAAACACTGATCTATATGACACACATAAACTAACATCCTCTAGTGGTGAAAAACTGTCAAAATGCATTCCTAAAAAGGCAGCCTTCAAGGTCTAAGAAATTAGCATATGAACCTCCTAGGTTTAGCTTTCAACTAAGAATACCAAGAGAACAAAGCAAAATTGGTGATAAAAGTAAATTGTTTTTTGGATGTTCCCTGTATTGAAACCAGCATGTTTCTACCAACCTGTGAGCAATAGATACTAGATAGATATGTGGCTGTAACACTTACAGGTAGTTTTAGGATTTGTTTTATGCAAAAAAAAAATGTTTAAAGAGACATAAAAATGCAATAGAAAAATACTGAGAGTGTTAGATGTGTTAGATCATTACTGCAAAATTGTTAAAGGGACATGAAACCTAAGTTTTTTTTCTTTCATGATTCAGATAGAGCATACAATTTTAAACAACTTTCCAATTTACTTTTGTTATCAAATTTTCTTCCTTTAATGGTTATCCTTGGTTGAAAAGCAGAGTTGTAAGCTCAGGAGTGTGCACATGTCAGCAACACTATACGGCAGCAGTTTGCAACAATCTTTTACATTAGCAAGAAAACTAGATGGCAGCACTATTTCCTTTCGTGTTGTGCTTCAGGCATGTACACACTAGCTACCTAGGTATCTCTTCAACAAAGAATAATATGAAAATAAAGCAAATTTGGTAATAGAATTGGAAACTTTTTTTAAACTGTAATTGAGTTTCATGTCCATTTAAATACAACTATGCAAGAGCAGCAACAAACTAGGGGGATCTAGTGAAATACGTGAGCCAATGACAAGAGGCATATATGTGAAGTCACCAATCACCAGTTAGCTTCCAGTAGCATAATACTTCTTCTAAACCTGCCTTATTTGGAGGAGCCAATCAGGGCTGCAGTCAAGACAAGGCTAGCCACTGTCATAAAGTAAGTGTAAAGTGCATTGTTTTGTAGTTTTTACCTAATAAAGCTAATTAGTGACTGATATATAACAGATTAACCCTTGAGAAGTCAGCTGGTTGCATTCCAAGTTTTGAAAATGAGAATTTGCTACATTTTTGTAGCTAAATTGCATGAAAAGGGGGGCAACATAAATAATGAACATATATTGCAAAGTTGTAACATTATGCATAACTAAATATTTTAGATACAAATCTCAAGGTGTTTACTGTCTCTTTAAAACTGTATGATTTGATTGAACCATTAAAGGGACATTCTAGTCAAAAATAAACTTTCATGATTCAGATAAGGAATGTTATTTTAAACAACTTTTGAATTACATTTTATCATTAAATTTGTTTTGTTCCCTTGGTGGTATTTTAAAAAGTTAAACCTAGGTAGGCTCAAACTGATTTCTAAACCGTTGAAAACCACCTCTTAACTCAGAGCATTTTGAAAGTTTTTCACAGTTAGACAGTACTAGTTCATGTTTGTCATATAGATAACATTGTGCTCACTCCTGTGAAGTTATTTAGGAGTCTGCACTGATTGGCTAAACTGCATGTCCGTCAAAGCACTAAGATAAGAGGGCAGTCTGCAGAGGCTCAGATACAAGATAATCACAGAGGTAAAACATATATTAATATAACTGTGTTGGTTATGCAAAACTGGGGAATGGGTAATAAAGGGATTATCTATATTTTTAAACAATAAAAATTCTGGTGTAGACTGTCCCTTTAATTTTGATTCTCATGTCCCTTTAAATGTGTCTCTTTCGTATACATAAACCATTGTTTATAGCCAGAAAATCTTGTTATATCAGGAGCCTCACAAGGCCAGTGAGATACGTCAGTTGCTTATTGTTCAGATCACAGGGTCGCAAGTTCTATTCTCAGCAGGCCCGACTCAACCTTTCATGCTTTCAAGGTCGATCAATGAAGTACCATTAAATAACAATAAACTATTATATATCAGTGATGTCATGACTCTTTTTATTTCTTAAGTTATAAATTTTGTCACTAATTTGGAAATGGAAGGGGAGATTATGCATCAATGAGGTGCCATTAAATAGCAATAAAGCATTATTTAGCATAGATTTCATGGTTGTTTCATACATTTTGGTGTGGTTAGAATTTACATGCAACATTAAATTCCAAATAAATTCCAAAGCAGAAACCAACCTCATACTGATAAGCTCTATTGTGAATGAAGTGGCTGTCCATGAGTCTGATGTTCTGGGGCCATACTTAAAGGGACATTGCATGCATAATTGTTTTGTAGATGATCCATTTATATAGCCCTGGGAGTGTTTTTGTAACAATGTATAATTTCACTTATTTTTTAATAACATTGTGCTGCTTTTCAGACTCCTAACCAAGCCCCAAAGTATCAGATGTAGACTGAAGTCTATATATTTCTCCTCTTGTTTGTCTAATGTATTTTCAGAGGAGGGGGTGGGGGGTGTCTGCTCTTCCTGCTTTCCATGCCCCTCTCACTGAATGTCCCAGCCTAACCTCATCAGCACTGATAAACTGAGAGCTTCTAAGTAAGTTTTTAAAAGTTTCTTTACTGGATTTTTGGATCAGTATATGTGCATATTCTTCTTTTATTGTACTTTTTATTGTATCCAGTTATATGAAAATTGGTGTACACTGTCCCTTTAAAGATGTCTAAAGGAGAAAAAACAACTCATCCACTGTGTGTATAGTGACAAGTATTAGATAGTTGTAGAGCCAATGTATACATATTTCCACAGAAAACCAGAACTGCCAGGCTTATTCCCTGGAGCAGAGGGTTCTGGGTACATAAAAGCAAGTTAGGTATACAAATCCTCATCTTTGTTGCTTCAGTTGCCATTTTAAAGTGGTATAGCAGGTATAGCTGGAATTGAAGTGTACAGCAAGAGAAATAACACATGGGGAATTGCTTCTGCAAATTATTAATGCAATATAAAACATTTATTTTGTATAGGTGTTTAGCAATTCAGTTCTTACAATGATATTCTATAACATTTCATATTTCATATGGAACAAAGAAAACATTATTTTGAAGGGACATTGCAGTGAACTTTTTCTTTTATTTCAACAAAAAGAGAATATTTCTAAATGTTTTTTGTGTTTTTTTTTTTTTTTAAATGTTTCCTGTTCTGAATAACTGAATATTCAAGACAGGAAATGTTCACACTGCCTCCACGTTTAAAGGAGGACGTTGTCCTTATGAACCAATGAGAAGTACCAACACTGCAGTATTAGTTTCAAGTTAAATTTATACCAATTTTACTTTATATTTTTGCTCTTTTACATGCCTGATAGAACTTTTTTGGCATATAATGTCTCTTTAATGTATTTTTACAGCATTGCCCTAGCAATAGGGTCTCTATAAAACAAAGAAACAAAAAATGGAGATATTGTGAACATAATTTGCACATAATTACCCACAATCCCCCTGGTACATTGGAGTTACTAAATGTATAATATTTATGTTGGAAAATAAGTATTCTGATTTGTAAATCTGCATACAGAGATTCTATTTATTAAAGGCTAAAGTGTTTTTTTTTATTATTTAGAAAAAACACACACAAGAAGAATTTGCTATTGCTAGTTCTAAATGTATAGATTATAATCTGTGTTTAGAAACCATAATACGGTTCTAAAAAGATATTCAGTGATAAGAATGTTACTTAGCAGTACGTTTCCTGACATTTCCAATTTGTTCCATTGTTATTGTAAAAAATAAGGTCAAGATTCAGTAAAAAACTAACATTACATGTAATTTTCACAGCTTAAAACAAACACAATATATGGAAAATGTATTTTTTTTTGTAGTTAAACAATCTTAAAGTACGTATAACATATATAATACACTACAAGCCTCTTTAATATCATTATATTGAAAGCAATTGTATTATTATTTCAGATAGAGCATGCAATTTTTAGGAGGCTTTTCAATGTACTTCTATAATCAAATGTAATTTGTTATTTTGGTATCCTTTGTTGAATAGCATTCATAGGTAGGCTCAGGTGGCTACACATACTGTATATACCTTTGTTCATTGGGTTACTAGATCTATTTTCTTTTTTTTTCTTTTTTTTATACTCTTTATTGAGGTTTCAAATAAGGCAAACATACAAAAAAATGTCAGTGGAAAAAGTACAAATACAGTGTATAGTTACATTGCACGACATAACACAATCTTAAAATGCACAACAATTGCCTTTAAAACTTTAAACCCACTAAACAATTTGGCGGGTCACTCTAGGGCCTTATAATGATGTATTGTGGATGAAGTTATAGCAGGTAAATTTAGATAGATTGAAATCACTCGTGGATCTCAGATGAGAAACCTTGTTTTACTCTTTTATTTATTTTTGTTATGATTAACAAGCGAAAATGCTAGACAAACCTGCAAAGCTGGTGGGGAGGAAAAATATGAGCATTATCGGATTGCGCTGCAGGATATTTGGACATGAAAATAATCAGGGTGCGGTATAGGCATGATACACCTGTTAGATGACCCTCTGAACCTATGTTAAATTAGAACAAAAATTAAAAAAGGTAGTTAGGGTGCAGTCCAATAAGGGTTGTTGTTATTTAAAGCCATATGGTGCTGTCGAGAGAGAAATGCGGCATAGGAAAGATAAGCCGCGTAGTTAGCTCTCCTATAAAAGGAGGTACTTTATGGTGATGGGGGGGGGGGAGGTGGTAGTGAAAGTATGATGAATGAAGTTAGTAGCTCAAGGACTTAGAGGTTTGTTGCAGATAAAGAGAAGGGCAGGCGAACATACAAAGTGTGTCATGGGTACTTAGTGGACTGAATACTACGCCTTAATTGAGGACCAATGGATATATATATTTAAATTCAACCATGTAACAACAGCTATAATCGTGGGAGCATGGTAGGTATTTAATAATAGGAGGCATACTAATAGTATAGTAACGGGGGGAGGGGGAGTTGGTAAAGTAGATACTGTGAGTAAGGTATATGCCAGAAAAAACTTTTAAGGTATAAAGCACTGATTGTGTAATGTCACTAAGCTGGAGGTGAAAGCAAATGAAACTATAGAGAGGGCGAGATGTGTGCGGAGAGTATAGGTTCATCCAACTAGTATTATCGATCAGTCCTGCTGATCTAGATAAGTAGGTGGAGTCATTTGCTTAGTATGTAGAGTACTTACTAAGGGAGTAAATAGGTTGCAGATAGAATAAGTAGCATATGTGGTTTAACTGCTAAAGAGCTCATTTTGGGTTGTAGAGGAGATACCTAAGAAAATATGAGAGGTAGCTAATACTGAACAGATAGACTAGGTAGGTATAGGGCAATGTAGTCGTATATATGACCTCAT
The DNA here is from genome assembly GCF_027579735.1 of Bombina bombina. Lineage (NCBI taxonomy): Eukaryota > Metazoa > Chordata > Amphibia > Anura > Bombinatoridae > Bombina > Bombina bombina. Next base: position 168,126,909 of record NC_069501.1, read on the forward strand.
AAACCTGGTATTAATCAGGGGGGGAACAAAAGTAGGCTGGCTATCTAGTAGGGGAGTAGTATTTCTGACATGTGAGATCCTAGTTCTAATTTTTACAATCGTAGTGATATCAATTTCTTAAGGAGATACCAAATTACAAATAACAACAAACTATGTAAAGAGCATATGTTATTACTCAGCAGAGATTTGCTAATGTGTACCAGATTGAAAGATTAGGGTGAACACATTAAGTGTAGTGTGAGAATGTCAAAGTGAAATAGAGTAGGTTTACATTGTTATAATTTCTGCAGGGCAAAAAAGTGATATGTTACCCAGACTTCTACCTGCGATCTCGGCCGCTGATCGCATGTATCGAAATAACCTCAGTGTACTAAAGCAAAGATTCACCCAACTCATAATCCCACTTCCCTAAAGAAGATAGGTGAACACATATAAGTAACAGTACTACAGTGAGGGGAAACATAAGCTTGGCTATTAACATCTGCACACTGCATAATATAAGGAATGAAGGTGTCTTAGCTATAGCGGATTATTTAGGATGTTAGACTTTAAATTCCTAACTTAGACTGGATTTAATATAGCTAATGAGGTTTCTCTGCTGTAAAGAATTCTCAACATATGCAATGAAGACAGGAACTAAAATTAGATATCATTCACATTTAGCATGTCACAACACCATATGAACTAATGAGAGCTCAGAGCTTAGCGTAGATAGTATAAACAGTAACAATCATCAGGCTTCTACTAATAGCATTGTCTCTTTTAACCAGTAGGAGGCAGCAAAGAAAGATATGTAGCTACCTGGCTATGACCTGTATGTATATAACTGCAGAGGATAGCTCAATATATACATTATTAGGCATCTTGAAGCAGTCCTAAATGATATATAATCTAAGCCAAGTTTAGACAAGTATAAGCTGTAATTAAAACAAAAGCGAATCTCTACACCCCTCCAGTGGTAGAAAGATGTATCTGTATCAGCCATCAGAAAAGTAAAAGTTAAAATTTCGGATTGTAGTTTATAATAATATAAATGGTTTAAATGAATTGGGTCTATGAAGCAAGGTAGGATAAGTCAACTAAAACAACTCCCATATGATTGCTCCAAGTGGAGTGAGAAATACAGATAGAAAAATATAACGGCACAATATAATCAGCACTATCACCCTCATATACTAGATTAAGGTATGGTTAAACATACTTTGCTCAGTAATAAACAGAACATATACACAATAGAACTTTGTTGTAAGAAATGGGCAATATTTGTGGCAGACTATATAACCTACAGAATTTAAGTTTGAACCTCTATTGTGCAAGATGACTTGTGTCTGAAAACTAAGTTCTTTAGCTAGATTTGCAGCAAAAGCGTGAAACTGTGAGGTGCTGCACTTATGCTAAAGAGGGAAAGTACTGCGAGGTCCTTTAGGCCAGACATCAGCAAGAGTCCAAACCCATCAAATAGTTTAGCCTATTCCGTCTCTGAAGTTGACTTGTCCAGGGGCCAGTGGAAAACAATAATGCATCAGGTGATGTAAAAGCCGGTGTCTCCACACCATCTCCGTGGAACAAATCCTCCGCCGTCAGGAAATACTGGTAGGTAATGGTCCGTCGCCAAATCTTTATAGATTAGGACCCCAAGTGAAGTCAGCCCCAGCTGTTTCACCGGAGGGCCGGCGGCCGCACGATCAGTAGAGAAAGGTAAGTCATGGGGTTCACCAAGTGGCAGCTCTAAAGTGCTACCTTCCATGTCTGGCACCGACCTCACTGATTCTCTGGATGTCGTCTCGCGGCTGCAAATCGGGGTTAAGTCAGTGAGCTCTTTGTTGCAGGCTGAGTCCGCATCTATCAGGACTTGGGGGGAATAGCAAAATGCCTCCTCGATAGATTTCAAGAAGCGTGTGCGGTGCCCAGACAGTAAGTCAGTCACGATGTTTAAAAGTGTGAAGGGCTCCATCAGTACAGTCGATCATTCAGAATATTTGAGTCCTGATATTGACGGAAACAGACCTCTTGGGGCAATCAAATCTAGGTTGAGGGAGATAGTGCAGCAAACTGCTATGGCGTAGTTAGAGGCTGCCTCACCATGCTGTTAGGCCTGCGGTACATAGAAGCTGTGTAAAACACTATGATACTGTCCTGAAAAGTTCAAGAAAAATAACCCTGTTTAGCCAGGAGGTTTACTAAGTTACATCTCGGTTTTTAAGCATAGCTGCACACTGTTATAAGATGCATTAAATTGTTTTTTGATAGCCGTTGTGTAGAGCTTCTTTCTTAAGCAGCCATCTCTGTCGGCAGTTGGCTCCGCCCCCCTAGATCTATTTTCAAATGTGCTTTGTTCTCTTGGTATCCACTGTTGAAAATGAATGCAGACATACACTAGTTGAAGCTAGCTGGTGATTGGTGCCTGCATACATTTGTCTATTTTGATTGGCTATCTAGGTGTGTTCAGCTAGCTGCCAGTAGTGCAATGCTGTTCCTTTCCACAAAAGATAAATCAGAGAATGAAGCATATTTCATAATATAAGTACATTTGAAAGTTGTTTTAAAATTGTATGTTCTATCCAAATTATAAAGGAATTGTTGGGGATTTTCTTTCCCTTTAAGCTACAATGCTTATTTATCCCCTTTGCTAGGGCTAAACACACATACAGTAGATATATAACCAATAGTGCAATAACAAAATGCTCTAACAGATTAAAGCATTTTCATTTTTTTTTTTTGCACTTTTTCTGTTCCTGTTAAAGGAACAGTCAACTCCAAAATTGTTATTGTTTAAAAAGATAGACAATCCCTTTATTACCCATTCCCCAGTTTTGCATAACCAACACAGTTATATTAATATACGTTATACCTCTGTGATTACCTTGTATCTAAACCTCTTCTGACAGCCCCCTGATCACATGGATATTTATTTATTAACTATTATGGCATTTTAGCCAATTAGTGCAGTGTGATCCACAATTCCATGGGATTGAGCACAATGTTATCTATATTGCCCACATGAATTATCAGTCTTTTGTTGTGAAAAGATAATACAAAAACATGTTATAAGAGGCTGTCTGTAGTGGCTTAGAAACAGGCAGATATTTAGAGGTTTAAATGTTCTAAAATATTTTAATATAACAATAGTGGTTGTGCAAAACTGGGGAATGGGTAGCAAGGCATAATCTGTCTTTTTAAACAATAACAATTTTGGTGTTGACTGTCCCTTTAAGTTTAGACAAATAAAATATTAAAGATATGGTGTAAAAATACTGAATATACCAGAGGGCAATGCAAACATTTATCTGTAATTCATGGTACATTGGATAAAATTGTTAAGTACTATTTTGATATAGGCATGTATCTGTAAACTCAATCCTTGTTTTTAGTTGAACTGAGACCTTTCTTCTGTCCAATTTGAGAACAAATTCTTGTTATTCCGGTGCAGTGTATAGAAAGCTTTAGTTTAGAAAAACTGTCATGTTCTTTAAAGTGACTGACAGTGACTGACAAGATGAGAAGGAAGACTGTTTGGGGCAGTTTGACCTTCAAGTAAAGGCTGTGACGGCTGACCTTCTGAGCATAAAGTAAAAGAAACACAAAAGCTAAGCTATCAAATATTAATATGTAACCGGATTGCTATTGTGTGAATGTACAAATGCAACTTTGTCTCCCCCTTTTAACCTAATTTATGCTGACATAAGCGTTTTGTCTCTCTTGCTTGCATTTCATGTGTATATCGTTTTCAAACTGGCAAAATATGAGCTATTTATTTGAATATTATTTTCTTTTTAGATTATTAACTATTCCTAATGTTCAATATAACTTTAGCATGAATTTAAAAAAATTAATTTAAAATGATTTGACAAATTTGCACAAGTTCCAAAAATGGAACTTGTGAGTAAACTTGTTACAAAAATGGAACTTGTGAGTAAACGTGTCACAAAAGTACAACATTTTTTTTCAAAAATGTATTATTAATTACAAGTTACAGTGTTATTGAGGTGGCCATTAACCCTTTAAGGACACAGCTTTCAGTTTGCTCAATAGTTTTATGACGAAAAATTACGTCATATGTCCTTAAGAGGTTAAAGTGATGGTAATCCAAGCATATAACAAAAGCTAGGATTTACCAGCACTAAAACGTTTCTGTCATCGTTTACTAAAAAATTTTTTAAACTCACCCTATCTGTAAGGCAAGCATATTGCTAACTTAGCGCCTCCGGCCGCCCACAACACATAAGAAAATTATCATTTAAATTGGGATATTGTCCTGTAGAAAAGAATTAGTGCCATGGGGTAATTTTTTTTAACTTGTTCATATCCAGCTGGCTTTGGGAGTTATAGGGGCCGACTTATCATGGCCCGTATTGTGCCTACTGCACCTATTTCTACGCGAGCCTTTAGGCTCTCTGGAAACAGGAGTTAAGAAGGCTCCTTAACTCGTCCGCTGCCTCTGAGGCTGCAGACATCTATCTGCCTGATCTCATATGATCGGGTTGCTTGACACCCCTGCTAGCGGCCAATCTAGTGGCTGCGAATCTGCAGGGGGCAGCATTGCACAAGCAGTTCACCAGAACTGCTTGTGGAATGATAAATGCAACAGCAATTATCGATGTCTGGCGGACATGATCGCTACAGCGGATCATGTCTGTCAGGACACTTGATAAATCAGCCCCATAGTCTGAGACTTTAAAGGGATATTAAACCCATTTTTTTCATGATTCAGATAGAGCATGCAATTTTAAGCAACTTTCAAATTTACTTCTATTATCAATTTTTTCTCTACGTGCTCTTGGTATCTTTATTTGAAAAGACAATAATTTAAGGTTAGTAGCTGGCCCATTTTTGGTTCAGAACCCTGGTTAGCGCTTGCTGATTGGTGTAGCCAATGTAGCCATCAATCAGCAAGCGTAACCCAGGTGCAGAATAATAAATGGGCTGGCTCCTAAGCTTAAATTTCTACTTTTTAAATAAAGATACCAAGTAAAGTAAGAAAAATTGATAATAGGAGTAAATTAGAAAGTTGCTTAAAATTGCATGCTCTATCTGAATCATTAAAAAAAAAAAAAGATTTGAGGTTTAATATACCTTTAAGTTACATACTCTTAACCTTCTGACTTGCTATAGTTAGTCAGAGGCTGCTTCCTGGTGGTAAATCGCCATAGAACAAGCCACTAAGCTGTTGTTCGTTCCTGGTAGAGCGCTTCTCTCTTCGTATGCAAATTATTATGACCCTGGGGAAGTCTCCCTATGGGTGATGGGGGAAACCAGACGTGGACTCCTTGCCCAGTGTGCTTAGAGGAATGTGACTGCACCTCACTGACGAGGCCCATAGGAGGCCGAAACGATCGTCTGGGGTTGTCATGTTCCTTGTTCAGAGGAGAATTGCCTGGTATTTCGGGGCTGGACTGACCTTACTTGGCGGGATCAGACTGATATACTTCAGGAAAGTTTTCTTCTGTGAAAAGCACACTGGTCTAAAAGAGGCTGCTTCCGGGTGGTAAATCGCCATAGAACAAGCCACTGAGCTGTTGTTCGTTCCTGGTAGAGCGCTTCTCTCTTCGTATGCAAATTGCTATAGTTAGAACCTTAATATTTCAGGCCTTAGATGTAAAATTTTTAACACTTTTTGTTCAATCTTATTTCTACTCAAACAAATTAATTAACTATTAAAATGCAAACACCCCCTTATAATTGATGTAGAACAAAGATACAAGATACTCATAAATTAAATTATTCTAGTGTTAATATATGAATAATCAAAATAGTAATAATAATATTAAGTTAATATTTTATCCAATAAATATACATATATATTTTTGCAACACCTGTTCAATAGTATTTATTTAAAAGCAGGGGTCAAGTCGGACGGAACGCATGGGAACGGAGTTCCTGCACTATTTTTGCAGGAGGAACTAAGTTCCCTCTGGACAGAGAACAGAAACACTTCAGTAAACACTGCTGCTGCTGCTGGTGAGAGGAGCTGAAGCACAGTCTGGTTAGAGGGATTGTAAAACTATCTAGTAATGGGCAGTAACACTTACTACAATACACTAAATGCAAGCCTGTCAACGGTCCTGCAGTGTGATCAACCCACACTGTGGAACACATGGTGCTTACATCTCTGTGTGGCTTGATTGGGGTTATTTAGCTCCCCTCAGCAGAAATAGGACTATTGCACCTTAAGTGGGTGAGACTTTGTGACAGAGAAGGAGTCTCAGGCCCAAAGGCAACCATTCAACCCTTCATTGGATTTAATTTTGCTTTCATTAACCAAAGCGTATAGATTGTATACATATAATTACAGTGTGTATATATACATGTATATAAAACAATGTTAATTGTGGGCGAGGGTGAAAAGTCTTGGTGAAATCCCACAATTTTTTTTTTGTAGAACTTGACCCCTGTTTAAAAGATTCCTAATGACTATCTTACACACATTTATCTTGTAAATATGTTTCTGATATGTAGTCTTCCTGCCCTCATACGTTATCCTGCTTTGCAAAATACTTTAAAGGAACAAGGAAGTCACAATTAAACTTTTCATGATTTAGAAATGCATTATCACATTTACCTGTTTGTTTTGTTACCTTTGTGAGAGGCATACTGAGTTAAGCTGTGTATTGAACATTATATGGCAGCAGTGGTTTTTAATAACAATGCTATAAAAGCAACCTGGTGAGGAAGATTTTGCTTCAGCAAGCATTGCTAAGTAACAGCAGGAAACACCCAAATAGTTCTGTTTTCAATTATTATTACTTGCACACAACTGATGTTGTTTTGTGTGTGTTTTTTTATACAAAGCTATAAATGCCCTTTAAATTTGTGTTTGTGTTTATTGAACAATGCTTCCTACTATAAAGCTAAGTTTACCATATAAATTTAGCAGACAGTGGGCTATTTTAGCGCTCCCACTCGAGCAATAAATTCCCTAGAAGTATGCTTTTTGTGCACATCGGATAGCGCGTATATTACAAGTTAATTGTAAAAAGTTTTAGCATGAGCACTAATCCAATGTGCACAAAAGCCAAACTTTGAATATCGCAACTGTCTTAACGTAATTCACCCTTACTCTCTCGCAAACCGAATCAATGTTTCTCAGGTTCACTAACCTGACATGAAATATTAATATTTTACATTCCAATGTTCTTCTCATAGCAGAATATGTGCTATCGCTCTCTCTCTCTCTCTCTCTCTCTCTCTCTCTCCCTCTCTCTCACGCTTCATTCATTACTTGTGGGAATTAAGAACCTGGCCACCAGGAGGAGGCAAAGACACCCCAGCCAAAGGCTTAAATACCTCCCCCACTTCCCTCATCCCCCAGTCATTCTATGCCTTTCGTCACAGGAGGATGGCAGAGGAGTGCCAGAGTTTTTGAGTAGTATCTTATGGAGGGGTACTCTTGCAGTGGGACTGGAGTTTTAAGTAGTCCTGTCAGCCTCTCAGTGAGAGCCTGGGTGAAAGTTAGAGTCTGGAGATGCAGGGAGAGTCTTTCTGCAAAACCATCCTGACTCATATTAACAGCAACAGTAGAGCAATCAGCGTTGACGAGTTTCGCTGCCTGCTTTCTTCACTCAAGTCCATGTCAGGAGTGAGACTACTAACCTGTCACACTTGAAGGGGCCGTGTTCCTGTTCCATGGCATAGATTCTGGTAAGATCATTTCATTTTTATTAATAATTGATAACATAGAAGACAGGCTCACAGTGTGGTGCCTTTTTATCTTTACAGAATCAAGGGTTAATATTCCTGGAAGGGGATTATTGAACAGGGGGTTTATACATGATATTGTTTATTGTGTCATTGCTGTGCTATTTGCAAGATAAGGTTCTGGCAATGTGTAGAACTTTCAGGTTACTTGCGGAATCCTTGCACGGGGCCATTTTTGACATGTTTTTTCCCTAGTGCAGGGGCAGTTCTGCCAGGGCATTCCATGCACTGGATGGGCTATCTATCCTTCCAGTTGATTTGTGGAACAGGAGGACGTAGCGATTTCTGTAGTCTGGATCGTAGGAGGTGGTGAGGTGCCCCAGCAGTCTAACCAAGTACGCAATGCGATGGAGGACTCTGATACTTTGGAAGGCTCTCCTTCCTTAATAAAGTCTTATTCCTGTGTTTATTGTGAGGAAGTTCTGGTAGATCAGCCTGCTCAACTATGGTTCCACATGCCTTGATAAAGTTACAGCATCTAAAAGTAAACGGGGGGGGGATGTTCTAACACTACTGAGGCCGTGCACCTCTGAGGTTCTTCGTCCCGAGTTCTTCGTCCCGGGAGTGCGTTCCCTAAATTCATTTTCAATTGCACATGCAGCACCCAGGGGTCCAACTGTTACTCCTTCAGGAGAGATTCATTGGCCGTCAGACTTTTCGGACCAACTGGAATCGGCGATTCGAAAGTGATCCATGCCTTACCACGTTCTGCTAAGCACAAGTGTAGGGTTTATCATAGTGGCCCTGCCCAGGGTTTTGTCCTCACTGATGGGGAGATACAGAGGCTCTATACGAGGACGAGGCCCACTCCGACTTTTTGGAGGAGGCCCCTTCGGGGTCGGAGTCCGTGTTATCTAAACCTCTGGCAGTGGGAGGAGCCTGGTTATAGGTTTAGGGTGTAGAATTTGCGCTTTCTGCTATGGCAGGGTGCTTGCTACTCTGGAGGTTTTGGAACCTAAGATACCAGAGGAATCTGCTATTCCTAAGCTTGACAAGGTATACGAGGACAGGGTAGTACCTCAGTCCTTCCCGGTTCCCGTTAAGATGGCTAATATTAGTAAGAACGAATGGAGTGATAAGGTTATTTCTTTTCCCCTTCTTCTTCCTTTAAAAGCTGTTCCCCGTTCCGGACTCTCAGCTTGAGCTGTGGGGGACCATCCCTAAGGTGGATGGGGCTATCTCTATACGCTCGCAAGTGAAAGACTATTCCCCTCGAGGATAGTTGTTCGTTTAAAGAGCCCATGGTATAAAAAGCTGGAAAACATGTGAGAAAGATTTTTCAGCACACTGGGTTTGTTTTTTCAGCCAGCAGCGGCCGTTGCGGTGGTCGCTGGAGCTGCGACATATTGGTGTAAATCCCTGTGTGAAATGGTCGGGGGGAGACATCCATCCAACGAAATACAGGAAAAGATTAAGGCACTGAAGATCGCCAATTCTTTCATCTGCGATGCCATATGCAAATTATACGCCTGAATACTAAGGCGTCAGGGGTTTTTTTTAGGCACGCAGGGCTCTGTGGCTAAAATCTTGGTCTGCAGACATGACCTCTAAGGCGAGGCTATTGTCCTTGCCTTTCAAAGAAAGATCCTGTTCGGTCCAGGATTGGATTTGATTATATCCACGGTTACGGGAGGCAATGGGTGCTTTCCTATCACAGGATAAGAAGGCTAAGCCTAAAGGATCTACTTTTCATCCCTTTCGTGCGGATAAGGCCCGACGCCAGCAACCCGACGCAAAAGCTGACCAGTACAAGGGATCTTGGAAGCAGACCTCAAGCAGAGCAAGAAGCCCGCCGAGACAAAATCGAGATAAAGGGGCGGCCCCTGACCGGGTCTCCGGATCACGTAGGAGGCAGATTATCTCTATTCTCAGACTCATGGTTTGCAGGACGTTCAGGACCCTTGGTTCTAGAAGTGGTCTCCCAGGGATACAGGATAGGGTTCAGATCCCATCCGCCCGAGGTCAGATTCCTCCTGTCAAACCTGTCTTCAGAGACCAGAGAAGAGAGAGGCCCTTCTCTAGAGTGTGTAAGAGATCTCGCCTCTCTTGGGATATTGTAACTAGTACCCCTATTAGAGAGGGGTCTAGGGTATTATTCCAACCTTTTTGTGTTCCAAAGAAGGAGGGCAACGTTCCGCCCGATTCTGGGACCCTCAAGTGTTTAAACAAGTTTCTGAGTGTTTCCATCGTTCAAAATGGAGATGATCAGATCTATTCTGTCCCTAGTTCAAGAGGGGAAGTTCATGATGACTATAGACTTGAAGGACACTTACCTTCATGTGCCAATCCATAGGGACCACTTCAGGTTCCTAAGATTTGCATTTCTGGACCAACACTTCTCTTGGGTCTGGCAACAGCCCCGAGACTCTTCACAAAGGTGCTGGGGGTGCTGCTTGCAGGTGGCCAGGATCAAGGGGCATTGCGGTGGCGCCTTACTTGGACGATCATCCTAGTTTCAGGCGCGTTCGTTCAGGCCTCGCAGAGGATCATTTGAGGGGGCTCTTCTTCTTCTGCTCCAATCTCACGTTTGGGAAGATCAACTCAGGAAAGAGTTCCCTGGTTCCCAGCAACAGGGTGGAGTTCCTGGCACAATAATAGACTCTATGACCATGAAGATATTTCTCACAGATCAGTGGCGCAGGAAGCTTGCGTCCACCTGTCTAGCCCTTCAGTCCTCTTCAAGCCCATCGGTGGCTCAATGTATGGAAGTGATAGGTCTCATGGTGTCAGCATAGATGTCATCCCATTCACCAGGTTCCCACCTAAGACCTCTTCCATTGTGCATGTTGAGACAGTGGAACGGCGATCATTCAGCTCTATCACAGCTGATATCCCTGGATGCTCAGACTCAGAAGTCTCCCTCTCTTGGTGGATTCGTCCAGAGCAACTGTCCATGGGCACATCCTTCTTGTGACTGTCCCCTGGGAGATTGTGACCACAGACGTCAGTCTGTCAGGGATGGGGAGCTGTTTGGGGGTGCCAGGGATGGCACAAGGAAAGTGGTCCAGGGTGGAGTCCTCTCCTTCCAATCCAACATCCTAGAACTATGAGCAATCTACAATGCTCTGAAGGCTTGTCCTTCTCTGGTTCGGTCAGTTTTTATCACATCCAGACCAACAACATTACCTCGTGGCTTACATCAACATCAAGGGGGGACGAGGAGCTTCCTCACGATGATGGAGGTGTTTTGGATCCTGGAGGGGCGGAGTCCCACGACTGCTCGCGCTCAGCGATTTACATTCCGGGTGTGGACAACTGGGAAGGGGACTTTCTCAGCAGATAATCTTTCCATCCGGGGGAATGGGTCCTCATCCGAGGTGTTTTGCGGAGATTTGTCACAGATGGGGAACCCTTCCTCTTCAAAAGAGTGGTTTACTTCATAACCTGGATGTGGTCATGCCTGAAATTCTATCTACAGGCTACAAGGGATTTCAGACAGTCTATATCTCTTTTGTGTGTATTCTGGGAAGGTGCAAGGGGAAAAGGGCCTCTGCTACTTCTTGTGTCTTTTTGGTTGAGGGAGCTTGACATAAGCCTCCTCAGAGGATCACGGCTCATTCAACTAGAGCTGTGGCTTCATCTTGGGCCTTCAAGAATGAGGCCTCTATGAAGCAAATTTGTAAGGCAGCTACCTGGTCCCTTACACACTTTTACAAGGTTTTACAAAGTTTACGTTTTTGCTTCTGCGGAAGCTGTTTTTGGGAGAAAGGTTTTGCAGCTGTGGTGCCCTCAGATTAGAGTCCCGCATTTTACCCTCACGGTTTTCATTCAGTGTCCTCTAGTGCTTGGGTATATGTTCCCACAAGTAATGAATGAGAGCCGTGGACTCTCCTCCCCTTTAGATGGAAAACATAAATTATGCTTACCTGATAATTTAATTTCTATCGAGGGGAGGGAGAGTCCACGGCTCCCGCCCGAGCTCCGTTAAATTGCCCTAAATTTATTCATCTTCTGGAACCTTTTTTACCCTGATATTTCTCCTACTGTTCCTGGTTCCCTCGGCAGAATGACTGGGGGATGAGGGAAGTGAGAGAGGTATTTGAGGGCAGTTGGCTGGGTGTCTCTGCCTCCTCCTGGTGACCAAGTTCTTAATTCCCACAAGTTAATGAATGAAGCCGTGGACTCTCCTCCCCTCGAAAGAAATGAAATTATCAGTATGCAGACTTTATGTTTTTTATTGGTTATAAATATAATATATATATAATATATAATATTATGATTACATAGGTATAGGTATACATAGGTATAGATATAATATCTAGTATATATATATATAGATACATAGATATTATATATATTAATAAATATTCTTTTTAAAAACATACATAATTCCTATATGTGAAGGAACATTGGAATGTGAAATATTTACAGTTAAACACTTTATTAAAATATGAATATTGCATAAATATGATTGTACATGTTTTCAGCTACGTGTTAGACATGTATATGTATGTATCTCTATGGTTAAAGCCTTTTGCAGCCAACACCTGAGACCTCATATCTTTGGTCCCTAGAACTTTTTATTGCAATATTTTTTTTATTAGACAGTGTTATATAAAGTGTAACTGTACTTTGTAATGTATTTTGACGTGTTTTGTGCAACTTTTTTGACTTGCGTAACAGTTAACCAGAGCTCTGAAGTCGCGCTATCCTGGCGCGTGGTTAAATTCAATTGTGCTCAAGCGAATGTGTTTACTTTCAACTTGTAATACATGCGCTACTTCCTAACTCGCTTAAAGACCTGCAATACATCCTTATTGCTCGTGAGCAACAGTTAATGTGCCACTCATAATCTAGCCCAGAGTCTGAATCTACTGAACTCTAAAGCTCCCTCAACTATTGCTTAGTATAAAAGATTACACTGCCATATAGTGCCCAAGACACATAGGGGCCTATCTATCAAGCTCCGAATGGCGAGCCTAAAGACCGCTGCCCCATAACCCTGTCCGCCTGCTCTGATGAGGCGGACAGGAATCGCCGGGAATTGAACCCGATCGAGTACGATCGGGTTGATTGACACCCCCCTGCTGGTGGCTGATTTGGCCTCGATCTGCAGGGGGTGGCGTTGCACCAGCAGCTCACAAGAGCTGCTGTGTAATGCTGAATACAGAGAGCGTATTGCTCTCCGCATTCAGTGATGTCTGTCGGACCTGATCCGCACTGTCGGATCAGGTCCAACAGACATATGATAAATAGGCCTCTTAGCATGCTCTTGAGCACACCTCAATATGCACTCATTGAAGGTGCTATTTTTATTATTTAAATTGCACACACTGAAAGTTTAATTTTGACATTTCCATCTCTTTACAATTAGTATTTGGCTGCCAGTGACTTTAGTTATAAATAAATCATGCAGATATTTTTTTAGAATCATCTATGCACTATTTATTTAAATTCAGTTAAACAAAAGTACAGCCAATCATATATGAGTTTGCACAACTCACCCCTATTTAACAACTATTGAGTTTATTACAATAAGTTTACACAGTTTTGATATAGCCAAGTTTGATTGACTTCTGTTTGCAGACAACTTTTGAAAACAAGTTGGCTGGACAGCTGGCTTTTAATGAATAAGCCTCTGAGTCTTTTCATAGGAAAATATAAATGTCTAAGGTGTCTTTTCCTTGTTATACTTTTTATGATCATATTGACTTGTGGGTTGTTAAATTACTAAATGAATTAGACACCACAAAGAATTGTTGAAGTAAGAGTATGTTAGCAAAAGAAAAAAAAAAGTGATGAGACTACACATTTAAATGGGCCTATAGTGGCATAAAAACAAAATGTGTCCCTGTAACAACCCCAATAGTTAGTGACTCAGGGAAAAGCACAAGGTTTTATGCATGTGAAATCAAATAAAGTATCAGATTTCATAGTCCATAAAAATTGTCAAATTGTAAGTGGCAAATCTGTGGTCACACAATTTTATTAAAGGCTTTAACTGATGATTTATTTTGTGCTATGTGACTTAATACTATTAAGTCTTTTTTTTCTGCCAAGTTCTACTATATACTATAACACTAATTTTAACTATAGTGAATATGATTTATTGGGATTTTGCCGATGAGGTTCCCTAAGTGATAATATTTATATGGGTTCATTATAATCATAATGAGAATAGCCTATGTCAACATTTTATAAAGGGGTAAAAATTGGGCATCAGGGATAATAAATTATACTATAGAATGAGATACTGCACAAGCACAAAATTGCCCAGCTCATCAGTGAATTATATGACTTTAAATGAAGTAATTTAAACATTTCCTTTGAGTGTAATTCTACAGCAAAATGCAGTCACCATTTCAAAGAATGATGGGCTTTTCTAATAATTTCTTTAATGGTTTGCAGTTTTACTTCATCTGCATTTTTGCTAACACAAATACAGTTTTTATTCTGAGAGCTGAAAATGTTTAGACTATAAGGTAATAAATTCTTACAGCTTATTAGCACATTTATAAAGTAGTTATGTTTTTAAATATACAATATTCAATACAGAGCTTCTCAACCTCATATATGTTGTTTTTTGTTGTTTTGTTTTTTAATTGTGCATGATTTGTGAATACATTTTAAAATATTATCAATTAAAACAAAAAAAGGTTTGAGAAGTTATATTGAATTAAATATGCACAAATATATGTATATATTTTTGTAAAATGGGATCTTATACCCCTTATGAGTTAAGGGGCAGTAAACGTAAAAAAGATTGTTACATAAATCTGCACATAGTGCAGAAAAAATGTATCATTATCTTATCAACATCTTGAAAAAAAACCCAAAAGATTTCAGAGTTTTTAGCCCCCAAAGTTATAGTTACCTTGTTTCCTCTCCAGGCTCTTCTGATTGGGTCTTCGTTTCATAAGTGATTTGCGGGTGCCTGATCTTGCTATTGAACTAAATGTAGTATATTCCCACTACCAGACCAGAGCGGGACCAGATCAGTTACTGTCCCTTTAAGGAGCAGTGACAGTGCTTTTAAAATAACCATTCTCTCACCTGAAATTCCTCCCTGCTGCCTAGTTGGGCCAGTCCATTACCATTACCATGACAATTACTTGGAAATTCTAGGGACTTGTATGTCCCTCATTCAAAAGAGAGAAATCTATCAAAATCTGGTTTCCATTGAAACAGTTAACCAATATTTCTTGCATCTTGGAAAGGGGGCTTCTCCAATTTAAGGGGCTTCTCTAGGTAAAGTAGTAAGATTCCTCCACCCATACTACTATCAATGAGGAAGTGTCTCGGTCTCCACATCAGATAAATAGACACACTTTTTCAGAATAACATTATACTGTTCTCGATATTCAGGTGGTTCATGGCATGCACTGTGCAATGATTAGATGAAATAACTTTTAATGAGTACAAAGAAAAGCATCTATTTTAGAAGTTATGAACTGAAATCATGCTAGTATTCTCAAAGTTCTATTCAGCTAAGAGATAAAAGTTGATATTGCTTTTCAATATAAACTGAGACTTACATACAGACAGAAGAAAATGTTTCACCCTCTGAACTGTATCAAGCATTCAATTATATCAAGTAAAAAAGATGAGCATTCAATTATATCAAGTAAAAAAGATGAGTAGTGAGTAGTAGTAACATGACATATTCTCAAAAATCTATTCTTATTAATGTAACATAATGCAGATTTAAAAATAATTTGATTCCCATTACCAATAACCCCTATAAACAACTAGATGCATAGAAAATGAAACCTCAGAAGCATGTCCACAGATACATATTTAATAATAACTGGACCGGCTACCTTTTGGTGTGTCTCCTTCTTGAAATTGATCGAGGTGGAGGGTTCCCTCAACATTTTTCAGGGAAGAATTACGGCCACCTCTCCTTTAAGGGAAACAGTTTATTTGTCTACCTCTACGGTTTCAGGGGCCAAGGGTGCCTTCATACCGTAAGATAAGGAGAACAAATCTAAAGGACAAATTTAGTTCTGATAAAAGCCCAGCATCAGAGGCCTCCGCTAAGCCAGGGTAAACCAAGAGTTCTTGAAGCCCGCTGAGACTTAGTCCGCATGAGGGGAGGCCCCTGGTCCTATTTTGGATCATGTAGGGGGCAGACTGTCGCTCTTTCAGAGGCTTGGTTCAGGGACATGCAGGATCCTTGGGTCCTGGAGGTCATAGTTCAGGGTTACAAGATAGGTTTCAAATCTCATCCACCCAGGGGTGGATTCATCCTCTCAACCTGTCTTCAAGACTGGGAAATAGGGAAGCCTTTATGGGGTGCATAAGGGATCTGTTCTTCTTTGGAGTAATTGTCCCAGTGCCTATCGCAGAGAGAGGATTTGGATACTATTCAAACATTTTTGTGGTCCCAAAGAAGGAGGGAACTTTCCACCCAGTTCTGGACCTAAAGTGCTTAAACAAATATCTAAATATCCCCTTCTCAAGATGGAGACAATAAGGTCTATCCTTCCCTTAATTCAGGAAGGGCAGTTTATGACCACTATATATGTGAAGGAGGCATTCCTTCACCTTCCAATCCACAGGGAACACTTCCAGTTCCTCAGGTTTGCGTTCCTGGACCAGCACTTTCAGTTTATTGCAATTCTGTTTGGTCCAGCTACTGACCCAAGAATTTTAGCGAAGGTTCTAGGGGCTCTTCTAACAGTCACCAGATCCCCGGGGGTAGCAGTAGCTTCCTAATTGGATGATATTCTGGTACAACTACCATCATTTTGTCTGGTGGAAGACCATTCGTAATATCTCCTCTGTCTTTTTCGATCCCACGGAGGGAAGATAAATCCAGAAAGGAGTTCTCTTATTCCAAGCACCAGGGTGGAATTCCAGGGCCCGATAATAGGCTCCATAGACATGAGAATATTTCTAACAGACCAGAGAAGTTGCAAGCTATCTTCAACATGTCTTGCCCTCCAGACCTCCTTAAACCATCTGTGGCTCAGTGTCTGGAGGTGATTGGTCTCATTAAGACCATCCTGAGTGACTGTGACTACGGACGCAAGTCTGTCAGGATGGGGAGCTGTTTGGAGCACCAAAAAGGCACAGGGCCTGTGGAAGCAGGAGGAGAGCTCCCTCCCATTCAAAATTCTAGACCTTTAGGCAATATTCAATGGTCTGAAAGCTTGGCCCCTACTGGGTACGTCACAATCTATATGATTCCAATCAGACAATATATCCTCGGTGGCTTACATCAACCATCAGGGGGAACGAGAAGCTCCCTAGTAATGAGGGAAGTATCTCTGATTCTGGAGTGGGTGGAGACCCACATCTGTTCGCTGTCAGCGATCTGCATTCTGGGTGTGGACATCTGGGAAGAGGATTTTCTCACCAGACAATCCTTTCATCCGGGGGAATGGTCTCTCCATCTTGAAGTGTTTGCAGAGATATGCAACAGTTGGGGAACGCCGGAGATAGTCTCATGGCATCCCGTTTCAATACCAACAGATATGGGTCGAGGTCCAGGGATCCTCAGGTGGAGCTAATAGATGCATTAGCGGTGCCTTGGAAGTTCAAACTAATTCCTCCGTTCCTGCCATCCTGATTTTAATACATTGATAAGACAGGTGTCAGTGCATCTACATATGATAAGACATTATCTCTTTATACCGCTATAATTATCATCACATCCAGTGTAATTTCCCCCATTGGGCTAATGCTTTTTAATGTAAAGTAATGGTTTGCAAAGTGGGATGCAGTATTGAGGAAGTTCAAAATAGACGGTCCAGGAAGTATAACATTTTAGGCAGTGATGTTTGCAGCCAGGAATGTCCTGACGTTGGCATGCATGCGCATTACGGTGTGAAACAGCTGATGCCCCGCCACAGGAAGTGACGTAGTTCACTACTTTCTCAGGTTCACCATTTTCTCAGAACACCGGCCATGAGTGAAAATATTATTAGAATATATTGGTTTAGATCATAATTTGTGTGCATGTGTATCTGTGTGAAGCTTTATATTAATGTAGAACATAGAGAGAATACAATATGGTAGTCACAGTTACCTCCAGAGTCCTTCGTCCATTGTAGTTCTTATATTAACTTAGAAATAAGAACATTAGCCTTTTAAATATGAATTTTATTGGAAGACCAGAGGAAGCAGTTTACTCTTTTAATTAACATGTCTTTGACACTGTAAATCTAATTTTCACCATTTTTCATTTGCCCTTCAAATATAACCTTCTGCATTTATCTAAATTGAATATTAATTGAATATTTAATAACAATAAACCCAGCATGGTTGAAAAGGAATATACAAAGCAATCTCTAACGCCAAAAAAAAAAAAGAAAAGAAAAATGAATGTTTTACTTTGTATTTTTTTCTTTTTAATTTATTTGTCTCCTCTGAAAGTCCTTAAAATGCTTGCACTTGTTGAGGTTTTGAACTGGCAGTATTATGATTTCAGCTTTTGTTTGTGCAAGATTAGATTACTGAGGTTCTTTGTTTACAATCTCCCGTCAATCTACCAGAAAATACAGCTATAGCTTTGGTTTTAACCCTAATTCAGTTAAGCTTTTCCTGAATACATGTTTGTTTTTGTGGAATTTAGTTTCCATTCTTTACTGCATTGAAAGTAAACAATTGTTCTTCACATTTGATAGAAGTACTTATCTAAATTATTTTTCTCTGTTGTTAAATCTTTCTTTATCTTTTGTGTTATGTATTCACATCAATGCCAAACCAATTATTATCAGGATTATTTTAAAATTCTATTGCATAACAGACAGACAAATTAGACAGCCCATCAATACAATAAAATGATTTTTTATATATAGTTTTATGAACAATGCTAATTTTTATTTGAGAAAAAAATCCAACATTTATAAAAATTTGCATAATAAAGAATACAATACTTTTTAAGCAGACACAAGGTTAAATACCCAATCCCTAATTACTACCTTTTACTGAGACATAAAAAGTAAAAGATTTAAAAACAATTATGCTTGTCTGATATCTTAAAAGTGTCAACATAGATGTTATTGTGTGTTATTTGCTTGTGCTTATTTATTGCACTGAGCTCAATTATTACATTTATTTAGCTAATTATTTAGAATAGTGGATGGTCATAGAAGATTGATTGGTAGAATAATGACTTCCCCAGTCAATAACAATAAATTAGGAAGGGTGAAAAATAATCATTCTAGGAACATCATGTAGAAACACAGTTACAATTGAAAAATAAATAACAAAATTGAGAGATAAACAGTAGCAAAAATAATCTTAAACTTAGAAAAAATTGAATTAAATTGTTTATTTCTTTCATTCATATTTTTTTTAATTACTGGTCTTGTTTATTATTTTATATCCCACATTTATATGTTGTGTTCAAAGTTGAATAATTTTGATTGTACCACATGTGCTCAGATAATAAACTCCTTAAATGTTGGCGTGTTTTTCTTCTCTGGGACTGAAGTTAGCAATCATGGCTTGGTAGAGCATAATAGTGTATTTAAATATAATTATTTGGAAATGAAAGGTGTAGATAGACAAATTACAGAGATTGTTATGTTTTTCACAGACCACCTATAAGATATTACTTTTTAGTTGAAATACTTGCCAACCTACCTCTCAATGTTTCCAATGCATAAAGGGGGCAATTATAATCCTGGTGTCATAAGTCACTGCATTTTCCGATATGCTAAGATTATATTTATGATATATCATTATCTATCTCTCTGTCCATCTACCTATCTATATTACATTCACTGGTTTTGCATAAACACACACATTCTCATCAATTTCTGTGAAATGTAAAATTTGCAATATATATATATTATTTAAATCCAGTGAGTGCTAAATATGAGCACTGTATAAAGCTTGCAAAATCTACTCTTAAGAATTGGACTGTACATACCAATGTGCCAGTGATGGATGGTTTTATAGACAATATTGTTACAATAATAATTTTTTTCTGAGCAATTAAACAATTTTTTTTTTTAAATAATCATCTGAGAAAATGTTTTTTTAAAGATCTAGGCTGTATTTCCTTTTTTGCTTCATTGGAAAACAGGACTCTTAAAGGACAATTAAACCTATAGGAAATGATAATGGGCAGAAAATTATCCAGCAGGTAGACTACATTAAAAAGAGTAGATTCAAGGCAAAAATGCTATAGTAAACAAGAAAGTATTAAAACATATTACTTTGAATTTTTCCAATTTCTGTGGCCACAGCCCATTGTCAGGGAGCCTTTTCCCGTATAGTAATTCACATTTCCATTAATCTAACCATGACGCATCAATTTCAATACATAGGTCCCCATTTATAAAATACCAGATGGAGATGGTTTGTTCCCAAGAACATTGTCTGTACGGCATTGTGGCGAGCTATCTTAAATCTTAACCCGTTTGCATTTTGCTGATTTTTAAAGATACAAAATTATAGTTTCATCCTGTGAATTGATACCACTTTTTTATGTTGCAGTACATTACTGGCCTTTGCAAATGCTGAATGACATGTATCTATAATAACTCCCAACTCTTTCTCATTTAAATGGATATTAAACAGTGCTCCTTTGGTAAAAACAAATATGTTAAATCAAAGTAAACACAAAAATAGACTGTGTAAAAAAAAAACAACTTACTTATTTTCTTGCATAATGAGAACTTAGAGATTCTCAGTGTAGCCCCTGCCCTCAGTGTGATAATGGAGCTGGTACATATTCGTCCCTGTCCACCCCAGCTCACCTGTGGCGGGCAGCAATCCGCTGCCGGAATTCAGCTTTGCACAACAGCACTATTTTGCACTCTTTTGTGTAACGCTATCCCCTGCCCGCGCACAGCCAGTCACAGGTGGGCAGGAGCTGTCAATCTCCCTGGTCTGATGACCGCTGCTTGATAAATATTGACTGCTGGTTCTCTTGTGAGAACCTGAAGTCGTAGGGGAGTGAATGGCTTGATAAATCAAGCCCATATTCTATCATCTATTCTCCAAAACATTTGTGGTTAAAAGTGCATGTTAGACCTTACATTATCCTATAATATAAAAAGCCAAGTGTGTTTGTCCGAAGCTGTCATGCGCAGTAGAGACAAGGACAAACACACCTGGCCTTCAACAGACTGACCCGAGTGGCATCAGGGACTGACCGGGCGTGATGGAGGCGGGGCCGTGCGTGACGCGGATGGGGCCGGGCTGGACGTTACACGGGCGGGGCCGGGTGTGACGTGGACAGGCCAGGTGTGACGTGGACGGGGCCATGTGGACATGAGAGAGAGCTCAAAAGAGGGGGATAGAGAGAGAGCAAAAGAGGGGGGATAGAAAGAGCAAAAGAGAGGGAGAGAGACAGCAAAAGAGAGGAGGAGGGAGAGCAAAAGAAAGGGAAGAGAGAGAGAGCAAAAGAGGGGAGATAAAGAGAGAGAGAGAGAGACAGCAAAAGAAAGGGGGGAGAAAGGGGAGAGAGAGAGCAAAAGAGAGGGGACAGAGAACAAAAGAAAGGGGGAGAGCACAAAACAGGGGAGAGAGAGAGCAAAAGAGGGGGAGAGAGAGCAAAAGAGAGGGGACAGAGAGCAAAAGAGAGGGAGAGAGAGAGCAAAAGAGAGGGGGAGAGAGAGCAAAAGAGAGGGGGAGAGAGAGCAAAAAAGAGGGGGAGAGAGACAGCAAAAGAGAGGGGGAAAGAGAGCAAAAGAAAGGGGGGGAGAGAGAGAGAGCGAGCAAAATATGTGGGATGAGAGAGCAAAAGAGAAGGGAGAGAGAGAGAGAGCAAGAGAGGGAGAGAGACAGCAAAAGAGAGGGGGATAAATGGGAGAGAGAGAACAAAAGAGAGGGGAGAGAGAGCAAAAGAGAGAGGGAGAAAACAAAAGAGGGGGAGAGAGAGCAAAAGAGAGGGGACAGAGAGCAAAAGAGAGGGAGAGAGAGAGCATAAGAGAAGGGGAGAGAGAGCAAAAGAGAGGGGAGAGAGAGCAAAAAAGAGGGGGAGAAAGACAGCAAAAGAAAGGGGGGGGAGAGAGAGAGAGCGAGCAAAATATGTGGGATGAGAGAGCAAAAGAGAAGGGAGAGAGAGAGAGAGCAAGAGAGGGAGAGAGACAGCAAAAGAGAGGGGGATAAATGGGAGAGAGAGAACAAAAGAGAGGGGAGAGAGAGCAAAAGAGAGAGGGAGAGCACAAAAGAGGGGGAGAGAGAGCAAAAGAGAGGGGGAGAGAGAAAAAAAGAGAGGGGAGAGAGAGCAAAAGAGAAGGGGAAAGAAAGAGCAAAAGAGAGGGGAAAGAGAGAGCAAAAGAGAGGGGGAGAGAGACAGCAAAAGAGAGGGGGGAAAGAGAGCAAAAGAAAGGGGAGACAGAGCAAAAGAGGGGGGATAGAGAGAGCAAAAGAGAGGGGGAGAGAGAGGGCAAAGGAGAGGGGGGGATAGAGAGAGAGCAAAGGGTGGAACCACTGTATTGCAATAAAATGGCCCATGTACACGGGCTTTAGGACTAGTATAAATATATTTGTAGAGGAGACATTTAAAATTAAAAGGCATAATTAAAAAAATGCTGTCTTTGGTCTTCCAGAAGATGCATTCTGAATGCATACTCTTGTGTATTACTCAGATTGGGTATCAGATTGTCCGGTAGCATATCTGCAGCCAAGTGAGGCTAATCACATATTCAGCTACCACATTATTAAAGGGACAGTATACTATAAATAGTTTTTTCCTTAATGTGTTTCCAATTACTTTTTTTACCAGCTGCAGAGTATAAAATGTATGAGATTTGCTTTTTTAAGGCTTATTTGTGTATAAGAATTTGCTGATTTTGTGTTTTGAAGCCACAACCTAATAAAATGGGTTGAGTTTGTAGGTATAATCAGATCTCATTACTTTATCACATTGTGTAAATATACCTGCTTCTTTATCTTATATCTGTCCATAAACCAGTCACCAATACTTGGAGAGAACAATGGAAAATTAACATTTTATTACCTTATCTCTTCTATAACCCACTGGGAGTGTAATTTCTTCTACTGGCTGTTAACACAGCTTGGTCTTGTGGCCAAAAACTTTCAGGTTGGGTGGGGATACCACAGGCTAAATAAACAAATTCAAATGCCAATATAAGGTTAATGGAAATACTTGTAAACAATTTAATACACTCCAGCAGGTAAATTGGATCATTGGGAACAAATTAAAGGGGAGAAATTTTTTGAGTAAACTGTCCCTTTAAGGACAGTGTAACTTTAACTCTTTCATATTATAATTATTACTGTACACCTCAAAATGTTTTTTTTGCTCCCCCAAATTCTACCAAGTACTATACAGAAATTAAAGAATATTAGGAATTGGTTATGCAAATAATAAAATCAGTTTTAAAGGGATATGAAAAGTATTCTTTTTTATTTTGACATCTTAAGATGTTTTTAAAATATTAATATATGAACTAATATTTAAACTATAAAGAAATACAAGTTTGTGCACATCCAACACTGAAGAATCAACTGCTTATTGGTCTATGAAGCCAAAGGGCTCCAATGCATTATATGTGTGTACATATGTATGTATGTGTTTCAATGTGTTTATATCTGTAAATACATATACACACACATATAAATGCATATGTACACACATAAATACAAACAGACACACACATGTGTGTATATATATATATATATTTAATATATATATACACATACACATATATTTACATATTTATACATGTATATGTATGTATGTATGTTTGCAGTCTTTTTCTTCTCTAACACCTGATACATCATATCTTTAAGCCCTTATAACTTTTTTGTAAAATATAAAAAAAATATATATAATTTTTATTAGACAGTGTTATTATGAGTGTCAATTGTGCTAAAGTGATGACATTTACTTTTAACTTCTAATACGAGCGAACAACCAGACGCACGTTAACACCTCGATAAACCCTTTTTCGCTTGCACGGAACTGTTGCTCCACATTTATTATATTTAATGACCATGTAAGTTTTCCTTTTTGTTTTAAAAAAGTTTACAAAGAAAAAAGATCCTGCAACTTGGTACAATAATACTTTGTGGACTTTTTAAAGTGTTTTCCTACATTCAATAATATTGTTCTGGTTTACATTTGCTTAGCTCTACCTAGCATTAAAGTATTAATTAAAATGCACACACACAAAAAAAAAATGATTTCTCTAAGTATTATTTTTAAAACTAACAGATGTTAGATGTTTGTTGTCTGATCTATTTTAAAATGCAATTAACAATCTGATAATCACCTGCAATGCATTGCTAATGTTATTCAAATATGTTTTACTGTAACAGATTTCAACCATCCTTTTAAAGCAACACACTGCACTGCTATACACATGGGATCTTAACCAAGGCTTATTAAAACAAGAATCCAAATTTCCTTATTTATAATGCATTAACTTTGCATCTATTAAAATATTTTAAACTATATTTATAATAAATCTAAAAGAATTATATTTCAAAGTGCATTTTGCATTAATATATTTAAAATTAATTCAATGAGGTCATGACTCATAACTGTTGAACCACTGTTTTAATGATCATATCGTCCTAATAGAAACTGTTACTCAGATCACGTTGAGATGAATTCAAAATAATTATTAAGGCAATAAGGCAAACAATCTCTCATTGCTTTCTTAGTTTCTTTCTTTCGTTTTTTTGTTTTTAAAGCTTCTTTTTCAGACACTGGGCGAGATACAAATGGAGCGAGATTTAACACTCCGCTCTAGCATTAACTGCAGTAAAAGTAAGAAATTTGGGTGTCGGGTTCGTATTACAATTTGAAAGTAAACTGTTTTCGGTCATGCGCTAACCCGACGCTAGTAAATTGCTGAACTTATCACGCATGCAGTAATTTATTCCCCCATACAAGTCAATGGAGGAACTTAAGGGGAAAAACAACACCCTACTCGTACGCAAACCAAATCACATTCTCAAGTGCTCTAACCGGACATGAAAATATGAATAGTTCACTATCCAATGTTTTTCACATAGAAGAATATGTTCTCTTTATTCATAAATACATATTTCTACATATATTTTTTATTGGTAAAATATATATATATATATTTATATATATATACAAAAGTTCATAGGGATTTTCACTCTCACCTCGTAATATATGAGCCAGGGTGTCAGGAGCAGCAATATCCAATTCCAAGTAATAGTTCCGCACTCTCTGGACTTTCAAAATACAATAGTTTATTGTGTACAGTGACGTTTCGGGGAGCCAACTGTCCCCTTCATCATATATATATGATGAAGGGACATATGTGTATATATGTCTGTATATGGCTCCCATCTTGTGGAAGTCTCTGCCTCACTCCACAAGACTCTCCCCTAGTTTTGAAAGCTTCAAGCTTTCCCTAAAGACTCTACAGGATGCATACAACCTACACTAACCTTTCCTAATACCAGTTCCTCTCCTCCATTGTTATCCCTTGAACTCCCTTAGCATGTAAGCCTAAGAGCCCAACAGTTTGCAGATCACCTTCATAAGAGCTGACTCTGTTGGCGCTCTACAAATAACCGATAATAATAATAATGATAATAAATACAAATGTATATATATATATATATTTATAATATTATATACACACACACACACATATTAATATATATATATATATATATATAATATATAATATATATATATCACATGCACACATACATACATATTAAGACATGTATATGTATGTATCTCAATGTTTTAATCATTTTATTAGATGGTGTTTTTATGATTGTAACTGTACTTTGCAATTAATTTTTTGATGTGTTTTGTGACACTTTTTTTTTTACGAATCAGTTAATCAGAGCTCTGACGTCACGCTAAGTGATTGCGTTTACTTTCAGCTTGTAATACGAGCGAAAAAACGGAGTCACACTAACAGCAGTGATAACCCCCTTTTCGCTCAAAAGAAACACTTGTAATCTAGCCCTGAATGAGAAAGTTTCCATTTCATTACACTCAGAGTCTAGAAGAGGTCATTATCATTAACATGTTTTGGTACATGCAGTAACGAATAAATGGAAATAAAACTAGCCTACTTAATACTGCATTATTGGAAATTACAAGTATTCTATTCTAATTTTGCTTGCCAGAACTTATCAAAAACATTTGTTTAAGATTAAAGGGACACAAGTCAAAATTAAACTTTCAAGATTCAGATAAAGCAGGCAGTTTTAAGAGACTTTTTAATTGACTTCCATGATCAATTTTTATATGCACACTTTCTGAGGCACCAGCTCCTACTGAGCATGTGCACAAGTTCACAGAGTGAAAGTATACTAGTCTGTGATTGGCTGATGGCTTTCACATGATACAGGAGGAAATGGGGAAAAATAAATTTGTCAGAAAAAAGCTTCTGAAATTCAGAGTAAGTTTTATTGCCTTGTCTTCTCATTGTGAAATTATTAATTATGCAATTCTACTATATTTAGTCTACACCTATACTGTGTGTGCAATTGGTTATTGATTTGGACTGGTTTTTCTTTTCTAATGAACTTTGGGTAAAATATTACAAATATAAAAAATGTGAATTCTTAGGTCCCCATTTATTATACCTTGTGTGAATAAGGCTCTCAGAAAGAAAAGGTGTCTGCTCACATTCAGGGCTTGCATAAGTGAGCCTGCACAGAAACAGCCTAAAAGCTGCTACACAATCTTCATAAATGGGGGCCCAATTATATAATTTTACTTTTGTTTAAATAACATTAGATTAAAAGAAAAAAAACTGCTTTGATAAGTGAAAATTTTCTCTTGTCAGTAAACAATTTTGTCATATTATTGGGATGGAGGCAAGGCCGTCTTTAATATAGACTTGACCTTGGGCAAACATTTTCTTGCCCCCCCCATGCAATTTCGCTCTCTACCCCAACATCCCAAAAAACAACTAAATCAATTTTTTTTTTTTTTTAATTATTAGCCCAACAGTGGATCATCCACTGCTGGGCTAATCATTTAAAAAAAATATAATAAATTGCAATATGTGAAACTGGACCTAAGCAGTACTAATAAGTAAATAAATATATAAATTAATCCACTGTGGATTAACTTAATCTGATTTTGAATGTGATTCTGGTGTGAGGTTAGCTGGTTAAAGAGATTTAGGGCAGCCAACAGGAGCAAAGCAAGGTAAAGACTGAGGAGGAAGCATGGAGGTGCAGACAAATATAAGTTTACTGACTGGAACAGCAGAATTTACTGGGAAGCTGTAAAATCTGAGACAGAGAGAAAAAAACTATAAAAAGAAACCTTACCTTAATGTGTGAAGTATGACACTATATGTCAGCCACAGCAGCACATGTCACTTCCCTCTCACCCTGCACTAGATGATGCTGCATGGGGGAGGGGCGTGTGTGCACTTATTCTTCCCACTGACACCTTTCTACAAAGCACTGTTCCCCTAACAAACTCAGTTTGTTGATCTGAGGGCCACAGCAGAAAGAGCAGGGCTAAGGGGGCAAGCAGACTGGATGCTGTCTGTCCAAGGCTGCATGAATACAGTGTGAGAGACGAGTCACACAGCCTCAAGACCAAAGAGAGCAGTGTCTGCAGCTGCACAGATGTTCAAATCCTCACGTGCCTTCCGCTCCAGCTTTCTGCTGCATGCACCTACAGTCAGCCCTACCCTGAACAATTCCCACCACCAGAGCAATTACCTGGTAACAGTGGTAACCCCAGCAGGACCTTTTCTTATGCAGTGGGATTGGCTGGATGCCGAGTTAGGGCTTAGCATTAGTGCTGCACAGTGCACACCTAAAACAGCACATGGCATTAGCTTGGCATGTCACATGACACTGGCACGGTCTGGCACCGTTTCTCACAAATAAATATAAGCAGGAACTTTTGACTGTAACAGTATATTAGGACTGACTGTGTGTGCCCCCCATGTCACATGAATCAGCAGTCTGGCATGAACAAAAAAATTTTTTTGTTAGGACTCTTGGGCCCCTCAACAAAGACTGGGCCCTGGGCAGCTGCCCCTATTGCCCTGTGTTAATGATGGCCTGGCTGGAGGAATCACTAAAAATAGTAAATGCTCTATATGAAAACATAAAGGAAGAGGATACATTTTCCATACTGGAAAGTTTTTTGAACCCCATAAGTGTTCTCTAGTCCAGGAATATTAGGAAATGGCAATTGATGAGTAATACATAAGTATTGTCCCGTATTTAACATTCAGTGGATGGGCGACTCTGTATTCTGATTGGTAAATTATAGTGGTGCTTGTCCACTATACACAATCAAACTTATTTATAGCTGTTGGTAGTTAAAGGACCAGTAAATACAGTAGATGTGCATAATCAACAAATGCATGATAACAAGACAATGCAATAACTTAGGGCTTGATTTAGCAAGCATCGGTGGACAGGGGCGTACATATGCACCCCTGTCCTGCTGCACCTTGCCTCTGCCGGGCAGTATTCATTGGCTTTATTCAGAATTGCACAAGAGCACTATTTGTGCTCTTTTGCATCGCCACCCCTGCCCTACAAAAGGCCCTTTTAAGGGCTATTGGTAGTTTAGTGTTAGCTTAGGTTTTTTTATTTTGGGGTGGCTTTTTTGTTTTTTTAGGGGTATTAGATTAGATTTAATATTTTTTTATTTTAGAAAATTTCATTTATTTTTTTCTGTAATCTTAGATTTTTTTATTTTTTGTAATTTTAGGCTTTTTATTTTCATGTAAAGATAGGATTTTTCATTTTTGTGTAATTTTAAAATATTATTTAAGGTAGTCTTTTTTATTTTATGTAATTCTTTAATTGGGGTTAACTTAGGGGGTTTTAGGTTAGGGGGCTTAGTTATTAGATTGATACTTTGCATTGTGGGAGTTGGCAGATTAGGGGTTAATAGGGTAATTAGGTAGATTGCATTGTGGGGGTTGGCGGTTTAGGGCTTAATAGGGTAATTAGGTACTTTGCATTGTGGATGGATGGTGGATTAAGAGTTATAGTGTTAATAGGTACTTTGTGTTGTGGGGTGTTGGCAGTTTAGGGGTTAATAACTTTATAAGTTTGATTGAGATGTGGGGGGTTGGCGGTTTAGGGGTTAATACTTTAAGTAGTAGTTGTGATGTGGGGGATGGTGGATATAGGGGGTTTGACATGTCGGTTTACTTTTTTCAAGATGGATTAGATTTTTACGTGGTATTTTGTAAAAAAACGTAGGTGCTGGCAGTTAATATACTGCTGTAAGTCACTGGTGACTCCAGAAATGTGTATTTGCAAACATTTCTGAACCTTGCCAGATTATCTGATTACGGCAGTATATGATCTGCGGTGCCATATATGTGAAAAACCTGATGTGCGAGGTGAATTTACGGGGCATTGAGGGTTTTAGCAGTTGCGCTGAAATCTATGCCGTATATGTAATCTCGCCCATTATATTTGGCATTTTTTTACTGATAAATGTCCTCTAAGTTTAAACATCATAGTTTTCAATGCTGCTTGCATACTGCATTGTCGGGGTAATTTAAAATATGCATATTTTATTTTTGCATATCTTGCAAGGAAATTTATTTCTGCAGTTTTTTATTAGATCAATCAGAGGCCATATTGCACAACGACATATTGCACAAACGACTATTAGAGTAAGATCCCAAGTGTTTGTTGCCTAAGAGGAGAGAGGCACTGCACATGTGACCCTTACACCAGATGGTGTTAAAAGATGTTTTGGAAAAAAAAATTATCTCACTAGATAAAAAAGTCATCTTGAATTGTTACTGCTTCAGTTAGTAAGCTATGAATTAATCATTTTGCCATAGCAGGTTGAAATAATGACCTGTAATAATGACATGTAACTCTGGAACAGCAAAATGACAGAACAGAGGTGATTAAAAGTATCAGCTATGCTTTTTTTTACAGATGCATTGCCTTAAAAATGTACTATGCCTGGACAGTAGATGGGGATTGCAAATTTGGGGTGTAGTTACAAAGCTCCAACTTTAAAACTGATGTTTTATTTTAAAAAAAAAAAGTGAAAAAAAATAAATCAGATGAGGTCTGTTAAAGACTGGGTCTTGAGGTCATCATGAAGCTGAGTTATCCACATTTCAATTTATGTGACTAACATTGAAATCATCAGACTTGTTTTTGATTTACATGTCAGCAAACTTTCAGTAACTTTATTCTGAAAAAATACTGTAAAGTATTAAAGAGACATGAAACCCAAATTTTTTCTTTCATGATTCAGATAGAGAACACAATTTTATACATCATTCCAATTTACTTCTATTATCTGATTTCCTTCATTCTTTATATATCGTTTGTTGAAGAAATAGCAATGCACATTGGTGAGCCAATCACATGGAGCATCTATGTGCAGCCACCAATCAGCAGCTATTGAGTCTATTTAGATATGTTTTTCAACAACGGATATCAAGAGAATGGAACAAATTAGATAATAGAAGTAAATTGGAAAAATGCATGCTCTTTTAAATCATGAAAGAAAAAAATTTGGGATTCATGTCCTTTTAAATCTGCCTTAAATTCCCCCTTTAAACTTTGATAATTCAAATTTAAAAACCAATGCTGTTGTCAAAAATTTTAAGCTAAAAATATGTAACAATTTGAAATGTTTAAAGGGCCATGAAATCCAATTTTTAAAAAGTTTCCAATTTACTCTTGTTACCAATTTTGCTACATTCTTATAGTATTCTTTGATGAAGAGATACCTAGGTAGGTAGCATGCATGTGTCTAGAGCACTGCATGGCAGGAAAAACTGCTGCCATTTAGTAGCCTTGCAAATGTATAACGTTCTTGCAAAACTGCTACAATATTGTGCTGCAAAGAGCTTTACATTCCTGAGGGTCGATTTATGAAGCAGCGGATGCTGCCTCCGACCCACTCCGCTTCAGTTCCGCCTGAAGCAGAAGTTAAAAAGCAACAGTCCTAAGACCGCTGCTCCTTAACTCGTCTGCCGCCTCTGAGGTTCCGGATCGCAATCAGCCCAATCGAATACAATCGGGTTGATTGACACCACCTACTAAATCTGTAGGGGGGCGTTATTGCACCAGCAGTTCACAAGAACTGCTGGTGCAATGATAAATGCCGACAGCCTATGCTGTCGGCATTTATCAATGTGAGGCGGACATGATATGCTATAGCGGATCATGTCTGTCCGCACCGTGGTAAATATACCCCCTGGACTTACTTCCCTGATTTTCAACAAAGGATAACAAGAGAGCTAGGAAAATATTTGATACTTGGGGCTGAATTATCAATGTGCGGACAGACATGATCCACTGTATCGATCATGTCCGCCGCACATCGATAAAGGCCGACAGCATACTCTGTTGGCATTAATCATTGCACAAGCATTTCTCAAGAAATGCTTGTGCAATGCAACGCCCTGCAGATTTGCGGCTAATCGGCCGTTAGCAGGTCAATCAACCGATTGTATCCGATCGTGCTGATTGCTGTCCACCGCCACCGTCTTAAGACCGCTGCTGCTTAACTTCAGTTTCCTGCGAGCCTGAAGGCACGCGCGGAAACAGATGCATTGGGGCTGATTGACTGTTTAATAAATTTGTTGTTTAAAATAGTATGCTCTATCTGAATCATGAAAGCAAAATTTGGGGTATCATGTTCTTGTAATATAAATACCTAAACTTGAAGATAATATTGTGACATTTTAAATGTAATGTATGATTTTAAATGTTATTTTGTTATAATTTAATGTAAATATTTAAATGTCAGAATGTGTTTACAAAATGATAATTGTTTTTAATTAGTTTTCCCTGTTCTAATTAATCTAGTAAAACCTGACATTTGCATTTAATAAATATTATCATACTTGAAGCTTTTAATAGCTATGTTCTTAAATACTAAGCATAGCAAATTGGTAGATGAAGAGAAAGCAATTTGAAATCATGAACTATAGCCTCAAATTCAAGTTGGTTACAATTCTGTGCTTTGAATATCACAGAACATGTACTAGGAAGTCATCCAAACCACTAGAAAAAAAACAAAATTGCATGGGCTGTGTGAACGTTAAGATTTCATTATTCACATGCAACATGTAAACAATGTTTGCAGCAGTTTTACACATTGTTGCAAACACTGCTGCCACAGTATCTTAAAGACACATGCATGTTTGAGCTCCTATGAGCCTATGTAGTTTTACTCTTCAAAAAAGAATAACAAGAGAACAAAGCAAATTTGATGATAGAAGCAAAATGAAAAGTTAAGTGTACTTTTAAGTGCATAGCCATGGTAAATTTAATTGAAATCAAATTGATTTAAATCATTATTACTAGTCAGTAAGGCTAGATTTAAATAATGGTTTTCTACATAAAGATTTCATTTTTAGAATAACTTTTCAGATTATGTTTTTACAGTTATATCATAAAATCACAGATTTAGTTGTATACCATTACAAATACATAGACAATTATGAAATTATTAGGAGGTTACGTTTACTTGGTTAATCATCCATATTTGATCAACTTTTCAGCTGCACTATATTGGTAGGAAAAAAATAATCATTACCTTAGTAACAACAATTTAATTTGTTTTATTTAACTACAACAACAACATTATAGGGAAGGGACAATAAACACCAAAAAATGTATTGTTTAAAAAGATTGATAATCCCTTTATTTACCATTCCCCAGTTTTGCACAACTAACACTGTTATATTAATATACTTTTTACCTCTGTAATTAACTTGTATCTAAGCTTTTGCTGAATGCCCCCTTATCTCAGATCTTTTGACAAACTTGCATTTCAGGCAATTAGTGTTAACTCTTAAATACCTCCATGGGCGTGAGCACAATGTTATCTATATTGCACACATGAACTAACACCATCTGGCTGTGAAAAACCTGTCAAATGCATTCAGATAAGAGGCGGCCTTCAAGTACTTAGACATTAGCATATGAGCCTACCTAGGTTTAGCTTTCAACTAATAATACAAAGAGAACAAAGCAAATTTGATGTTAAAAGTAAAGTTGTTTAAAATGACATGCCCTATCTGAATTATGAAAGTTTAATTTTGACTAGACTGTCCCTTTAATCTTCACACTTAGGTCCTTGTGCAGATCTATTCCATCCCAAACAGTCCTCTATTATTGAACTTATTGAAGCTTAGTAAGGATTGATTCTGTGTAAATATAATTGTAGGGGAGCAAAGGCATTAAAAGTAAAAAATTAAACTCCTTGTTATCCTTTGTTGAAAAGCATACTTAGGTAGGCTCAGGAGCAGCAATGCACTACTGGGAGCTAGCTGCTGACTGGTTGCTGCACTTATATGCCTCCTGCCATTGGCTCACCTAATGTGTTCAGCTAGCTCATGGTAAAAACAAATCCTTATTCCAGAATAAATAACCTTTGTTTTATAATATATCTTAAATAGAAAACTACCTTTAGATCAATATTTCCTCAAAAAGTATTTATTAAAAAACAAAATACTATTTGAATGTAAACAAAATCTGATTTAACTATAATATAATCTGATTTAACTATAATATAATCTGATTTAACTATAATATAATCTGATTTAACTATAATATAATCTGATTTAACTATAATATAATCTGATTTAACTATAATATAATCTGATTTAACTATAATATAATCTGATTTAACTATAATATAATCTGATTTAACTATAATAAAATCTGATTTAACTATAATATAATCTGATTTAACTATAATATAATCTGCTTTAACTATAATATAATCTGATTTAACTATAATAAAATCTGATTTAACTATAATATAATCTGATTTAACTATAATATAATCTGATTTAACTATAATATAATCTGATTTAACTATAATATAATCTGATTTAACTATAATATAATCTGATTAAAACAGAAAAAATCTTATCCACCCTTTTCATAACAAACTTGCCTTTATAAAAACACGGTCATGGGGATATCTTTCTATGTAAATTATAAAGTATAAAACCTTTGTGCATAGACCTCATCATTTCTCCCTCACAATAAGAGTTGCACAATATACGTGAAAGGCAGATTTCAGTGTCTACTAATGCAAAATATATATCATTTCTCTCCAAGCAGTTTTTCAAAGGTAATTTAAACAAGTACTTTTTACTGATGATGTGAACACTTCACCATTATATTTTAATTAATCCAGACTACTATAATGCATAAGAAGCCATATGACAAAAGCAAAGCTGAATCTATTTCCTATTCTTCTTGTCTCCTGACCCATTCTAACCTGATTTTCTTTGCTCTCTCTGCTCTCTGCATAATTCAATCAGTGAGTCACAGTAAATAATTAATACAAATAGTCTGTGGACATAGATAATTACTTTTATCAACCATCCTCTGCCCTGATCTTCAGCACAGGTGGCTGTTTAGGAATCCAATGTACTTTCATTTTCACAAACATTAGTTAATCTACGCTACTGAATGAAACATGTGGGCAAAATTATAAACCCGCATGACAAAGCTCACAATCTCAGACTAGTTTTGTTTTCATATTTACTAATTAATCATTCAAATATGTTGTTTATGTACTTACCAACACATCTCGCTGTCAAGCGACAAATTTCTTTACAGGATATGCAAATTTGTATTAAAGGAGTATAAGGAAGTCATTCAGTGTTTATATTATAATGATCGCCACCACCATCATCACAGACATAGGGCTCTATGTACGAAGCATTGAGAGATGCTTCGGAGCCCTTGTGGTCATTAGACCACTGCTTCTTACACTCTCCGATCCTCTGAGGTGGGGAGAAGAAATCACTGAGAGCTTGCTCGCTCTCTGTGATTGACAGTCCCTTCACTTGCGCCTATTGGTCGTGCGAGTGAAGGGGCAGGCATTACAAACTCAGTGGAGTGTGTAATGGTACATACAGGCCAGTGGTCCGCGGATCAACAGATCTGCTGCCTGCATGCAGCAAAGGTGGACGGACAGCTTCGCAAGTTAAGAAGCTGTCCGCATACCTTTTAATACATGGGGCCCATAATGTGTATTTTATGAAGATGGCATTTATTAAAGAAACATGAAACAGTTTGCTCAGTAGCAGCTGGTGCCTCAGAAAGTGTCTATATATAAAGACTGTGCACAATTTCATAATGGAAGTAAATGGGAAAGTCTATTAAAATTGTATGCTCTATCTAAATCATGAAAGTTTAATTTTGAATTTAGGGTCTCTTTAACTTTGAAAAGATAATAATTGGAAATGCACACTTCAGACCTCACAAACATAACCTTATTGCACAGTGGCAGGTTTTGTCTGCTCCAGTAAAACATATGCAAGGCAAAGAGTGAGGGGACATAGAACATTATAAAACAACCACAACAATGTTAATTAAATTATTAAGACATGTTTGTGTTTTTGTGCTTGTGGAGAAGTGTTCTTGTCCACCAATAGAAGTGGTTCTGTTAAGCAAATCAAACTTGAGTATCCGTTGTCCAAAAATATGCATCATTTCAATATCAATTTATTAATTATTTTGTTTGCAAAAAAATAACATATATAATTCTTTCTCTTTTGTCTGTAACTTCCATCCAGATCCCTTAAAGGGAAATTATACACTAGATTTTCCTTTGCATAAATGTTTTGTAGATGACCCATTTGTTTAGCCTATACAGCTTTTTTTTAAATTTGAAATATATATGGTTTTGCTTATTTTTAATTTTCAGACTCCTAACCAAGCCCCAAGGTTTTAGGAGAATACTGATGAATACCTACTCCACCTTGCTCCTGTTTGTGAAAAGAGTCTTTTCATATGCAGAGAAAGGGGGGTCTGCTTTTTTATTGCTATAGAACCACTTGCAGTGGGTGTTCCAGCTAACCTTTTCAACAGTGCTAAACTGGGAGCTTCTAAGTACGTTTTTAAATAGTTTTATACTGGATTTTTAGATTAGTATCTGTGCATATTATTCTTTATAGTAGTGTCTATTACATGCAGTTATATAAAAAATGGTGTATACTGTCCCTTTAAGCTTTCAGCAGCAGCCTTGCACCTCCAGGTTCCTGGGGTTGATTATGTAACTACAGCGTGGAGACATCACTGGCATCCCGCGATTCCCTAAACTATACCGGCCCACATGGCCACCTGCTAGCTTTTGTTTATTCTAGGGGGGCCAGTGATGAACTCTGAAAGCACCCCCTCATGATGATGACACATGATTGTCATCTGCACTAAAGACATTTGACCATATCATCTTCTGCCTCTTAGTGATTAAATGTATTTCAGATTTAATTAAGTTTTAGATTTATTTTTATAATTAAAATAACCATCCATGACAAAAATTGCAGTACCTAAGTTTTGGTCATTATTTATAGATAGAGCTAAGATAGGGAGGTCTGCTTTTCCTGCATGTTCAGCCCATTTGAATGGGTGACAATTTCACTTAATAAAACAGTTTTTTTAAATACAAAAATAAACTGAAATGAGGCTTTTTGTGCATGAAAACTGTAAAAAAAAAAAAAAGATATTTAAATTGAAAATAATAGATTAGTATCAGTTGTCTACTTCATACCAATGTTCACTGGCTGATAGGTACTGCCTAATAAACCCTTGTTGGTTGATAGACATTTCCTACTAATCTTTATTTGCTGATAGATGCTTCTTGCTAATGCTAATAGCCACTAAGCAGTACCTATCAGACAAGAACCACTAGCAAGAACAGTGGTGATATCACTATATTCATTTTAATTTAAAAACAGGTTTTTCCTCAAAAAAAATTTTTCATGCAAAAATAAATAAATAAAATAATGCTCTTTCATATTGATGCGTTAGGACTGGACTACACTTACCTGTGTGTACCTTGATTGTTCTTATGGAGTTTCACTTCGTATGTTTTTAAACTGGATTAATACATTTTTTTATATTTTTATTACTCTGATGTGGATCGTTAATTCTCTTGCTGGAAACCAGAGCGCACCTCCATTGGATGACTATTTGCTGATTTGTGTGTGGAGTAGACACACCTGGTGCGGCATTGTTTGTTCCAGCATTTGAGCGATTTCGCTACAACCACTCTCCATTGCGCCGCTTATTTCTATACCTGGCTGGAAGTGAGCGCTTTACCTATAAGACTCTGTGTGGGATATTATCAGACAAGAACTACTAGCAAGAACAGTGGTGATATTACAGTATTCATTTTAATTTAAAAACAGGTTTTTCCTCACATTTTTTTTTCATGCAACAATAAATAAATAAATAAAATAATGCTCTTTCATATTGATGAAAAAATGTACTACGTCCCTTTAATTTGCAATCTAGAGATTATGAATTGGTTATGTTTTTTGTTGCTTTTACATGAAAAGGACAAACATAGTAATTTAATTTAAATCATATTCACAATTGCAAGTTTCACTACACTTATTTTTTTAAGTTTATGGAAAGAAATCAGACCCCAAAATTTTCCTGCCATTATTTCTGACACTTAAAATGAAGTTAACTGAGGCAAATTGACACAGTAATGTTCCCCTTTCCTGCTTTCATATTGTTAGGCTGATAACCACAGAAGAATTTACACTGTTCTGCAATTTAACATTCAGAATATAACTTGTAGAGAAAAAAAATCTGAGCATTTTTGAAAATAAAGTAAAATAATATAGATAAGTTGTATTTTCATTTTTACTCATTTTAACACTGAAAAGTAACAATAATAAATTGGATATGAATTGTAAGTTGACTTTATTTGTAACTCCCAAGCATAACTCAATTAGAAAAGTATCATATTTATTTTTATTCGACTTACTTTTTATACCGAGTCTTGTAAAACAAAATGTCATGTTTCGTTCCAAAGCCATTTTCCATTTATGTTGGATACTTTGAGTTATCTTTGTTTCATTTCCAACAGTCTACTGCATTAGAAGTTAAGTAAAGTATATTAATAGAAAATTAAATACAAACTTAAAAGTTTACTGAACTGTGTGATATTATGAAATCTGTATTTTGTATTGGGTACTTAGGAGTCTAATAGCAAGACGTAATGCAATAGAAGAGTTTTCTATAGATAAAGTTAAAGATACACATGCATTTACCCCGAACACAGAGATAGATAGATAGATGGATAGATAGATAGATAGATAGATAGATAGAGCGAGAGAGAGAGAGATAGAAAGCAAGCTGCACACTTACAGCAAAATTCAATTAACGTTAGTAAATATACAAAAACATATGATTTCCTAACAAATTCATATCCAGCATGTATGGTATCCTTAAAGGGACACTGAACCCAATTTTTTTCTTTTGTAAATCAGAAAGCGCATACAATTTTAAGCAACTTTCTAATTTACTCCTATTATCAATTTTTCTTCGTTCTCTTGCTATCATTATTTGAAAAGAAGGCATCTAAGCTTTTTTTTTGGTTTCAGTACTCTGGACAGCAGTTTTTTATTGGTGGATGAATTTATCCACCAATCAGCAAGGACAACCCAGGTTGTTCACCATAAATCGGCCGGCATCTAAACTTACAATCTTGCATTTCAAATAAAGATACCAAGAGAATGAAGAAAATTTGATAATAGGAGTAAATTAGAAAGTTGCTTAAAATTTCATGCTCAATCTGATTCACGAAAGGAAAATTTTGGGTACAGTGTCCCTTTAAAGAAAAAGAGCAATATGAAAATGGGTATGACAGATCTATCTATAAGCAGAGCAGATAGAGGCCTATAAATACTTTCACTCAGGAAACATCGATCTGTACACTTGATAATTAAAAAAAAAAAAAAAAAACATTTAAGAAATGAAAAGTAGGTTTGTTTAAAGGGGTATAGGGCCAATATGTAGGATCACATTATCAACTTACATTAAACTTAAAGTAAAAAAAAAAACTGCTTGAGACTTAAAGAAATATGAAACCAAACTATCTTCTTTTGGGATTTAGACAGAGCATACAATTTTTAAAAAAGTTTCCAATTTACTTCTAATGTTATATTTGCTTCATTCCTATGATATTCTTTGTTGCAGAGATACCCAAGTAGGTGTCTAGAGCACCAAATTGCAGGAAATAGTGCTACCATCTAGTGCTCTTGTAAATGGATAACATTCTTGCAAAACTGCTGCCATATAGTGCTCTAGAAATGGCTCGGCTCCTGCACTTACAACCTGGTTTTCAGCAAAAGATACCAAGAGAACAAATTTGATAATAGAAGTAAATTAGAAAGTGGTTTAAAAGCACATACTCTATCTGAACCATGAAAGAAAAAGTTTGGGTTTCATGTCCCTTTAAGTTTCTCTAGAGACGCTCACCATTGTGGGAACATTGTTATCACTAGTAGTTTTGTTTTGTTTGCAGTTCAGAATTCTAGATGCACATAAATGAGCAGATGTCTGTGGTATAAAAGAGAGCAAATATAAATAGCTAGAAAACTGGTAAAAGTCAATGACATAGAGATCTCAGTAGGTTTTAGAAGGTATTAGACAGGGTGCAGGGTTAGACAGCAAGTTAGGAAGGAGATGATGGTAAGAAAGTGGTAAATGATGACTAGAGAAATAAAGAGTTGTACAGAGCATAGAGAAAGGATGTAAAACACATTGGTCCTCATGGTGTATGGAAGATTTAATTATGTATAACAGGAAAAAGGATTACATCGAAGTTCAGAAGCAGTATGGCCATCAGTTACAGGGGAGAAAATGAGGCATAAAGTATTTAATCTCTATCCTCATATTATTGCATATCTGCCAGAATTTTCTATCTGGTATCTAGGACCATGAGGCTGGAGGCAAAGGTAAAGAAACCCATAATCCGAGTCTTAATGCTCATGTGCTGCTGAGACTGCCTTTTGATTAACAGTGAGTTGTGGCATGGAGCCAGGATGTGCTAGAAGCATGGACACAGCTGTCTGGGACATTCTAACACTACTCTTCCTTCCAGATATATTTATGGAGAAGGGTGAATGGTAGGAGGGACAGTGGGGCACAGTTACCAATTGAGGATCATCTCATAAAATGTGGGATATCAAAAAACACTGAACAGCAGCAGTCCTGAGTGTCAGTGCCAGTGAAGACAGGGGCGCTGCCAAACTTCCCCAATCATATATAGTAGAAAAGTAAATGTCCACAGCACTGTAAGTCAATTCCTCTTTATTAGACAGACTTCAATCGATGTTTCCGGTTCAATTAACCCTTATTCACGCTAATAAGGGTTAATTGTACTCGAAACGTCGCTTGAAGTCTGTCAAATAAAATCTACTGTATTTACTATAACTGGACCTAAGCAGTACTAATAAGTAAATAAATATATAAATTCCTCCACTGTGGAATAATTTAATATGCTTTTGAATGTGATTCTGGTGTGAGGTTAGCTAGTTAAAGAGATTTAGGGCAGCCAACAGGAGCAAAGCAAGGTAAAGACTGAGGAGGAAGCATGGAGGTGCAGACAAATATAAGTTTAATGACTGTAACAGCAGAACTACTATGGGAAGCTGTAAAATCTGAGACAGTGGGGAAAAAAAGTATAAAAAGTATAAAATAAACCTTACCTTAATGTGTGAAGTATCAGCATGACACTATATATATCAGCCACAGCAGAACATGTCACTTCTTTGCTAGGAACAAGTTCCCTCTCACCCTGCACTAGAAAATGCTGCATGGGGGAGGGGCATGTGTGCACTCACTTATTTTTCACACTGACACCTTTCTACAAAGCACTGTTCCCCTAACAACCTTAAGTTAGTTGATCTTAGGGCCACAGCAGAAAGAACAGGGCTAAGGGAGCCAGCAGACAAGATGTTGTCTGCCCAAGGCTGCATGGATGTAAGACTGGAGAGAGCAGTGTGTGCAGTTTCACAGATGCTCAAATCCTCACATGTCTGCCGCTCCAGCTGTGTGCTGCATGCGCCCACAGTCAGCCTTACCCAGAAACAATCCCCACCACCAGATCAGTTACCTGGTAACAGTAGTAACCCCAGCAGGACCTTTTCTGATGCAGGGGGATTGGCTAGATGTCGAGTTAGGGCTTAGCATTCAGTGCTGCACAGTGCACACCTAAAATAGCATATGGCATTAGCTTGGCATGTCACATGACACCGGCACAGTCTGGCACAGTTTCTCACAAATAAATATAAGCAGAGAACTTTTGACTGTGACAGTATTAGGACTGACTGCGTGTGTGTTTGTCCCATGTCACATGACATCAGCAGTCTGGCATGAACCAAACAAAATTTATTTTTATTTTTTTAGGACTCTTGGGCCCCTCAACAAAGACTGGGCCCTGGGCAGCTGCCCCTTTCGCCCTGTGTTAAAGACGACCATGATGTTATTGGTATATTTAATGCAGGGAAACATTAAGAAATGTTTCACACATCCCACTGTCTCTCCCTTATGTTCAACATTATATTTAAAGGTACAGTCTACAACAGGATTTTTTTTTGTTTTATAAGATAGATAATCCCTTTATTACCCATTCCCTAGTTTTGCATAACACAGTTATATTAAAACACTTTTGCCTTTGTGATTACCTTGTATCTAAGCCTCTGCAAACTGCCCCCTATTTCAGTTCTTTGGACAGACTTGCATTTAAGCCAGTCATTGCTGACTCCTAGGTAACTCCACGTGCATGAGCACAAGTCTATTTATATGACACACATGAACTAACGCCCTCTAGTCGTGAAAAACTGTCAAAATGCATTTAGATAAAAAGCAGCCTTCATGGTCTAAGAAATTAGCATATGAACCTACTAGGTTTAGCTTTCAACTAAGAATACCAAGAGAACAAAGCAAAATTGGTGATA
This sequence comes from Bombina bombina, assembly GCF_027579735.1. Lineage (NCBI taxonomy): Eukaryota > Metazoa > Chordata > Amphibia > Anura > Bombinatoridae > Bombina > Bombina bombina. The sequence continues at coordinate 168,168,179 of NC_069501.1, forward strand.
AAAGTAAATTGTAAAGTTGTTTAAAATTACATGCCCCGTCTGAATCCTTAAAGTTTATTTTGAACTAGACTGTCCCTTTAATATCCTCATTTTGCACTCCAAGCCCTCCTTTTACTATGTCATTTGTGCATCATCCATGGGTTGGGTCAGATTTGTTTTTCCTCTGGCACATGTTAAAAAGATACATTTTAGAAATAGATATTGACATACTTTGTGACATCAGAGGTGCTTGACAATCCCACTAGATGCAGTAAAGCTCAAAATGCCATTCATATAGGCATGCTGGGCTTGGATGATTGACAGGTATTGCATGTTTGCTTAACAGTGGCAAGTATTTTGGTATGCAGGGTAATACATTAAAGTATGATAAGGAACACAGTAAATTAGGGTCCCTGGGGGCCGAGACACAACATTGTTATGATTTTCTTTTGTTATCATATTCATACCTACAAGGCAAAATGTATTGCTTTTTTTAATAATATAACTATATTATTTTGTAAATGTTTCTCAAAGGGGATATTTTCTAATTTAGTCCCTCACTAAGCAAAAATAAACTCTTGTGGCTGCTTTTGAATTTCATATGTGATTAAGGAAGGTGGACATTAGATATAAATGTAGCAAGTCCCAACTTTGGCCTTAATACATAAGGGTATATATTAGCTAGAGTACATTATGCATAATTGAGAAGGATCAAGTTAAATTGGCAAGAATGAAGACTCCCTGGAGAACTACAGTACAACGTATGACAATCTATTGACAGCAATTCAGCTACTGCGAAATAATTTGTGTACAGAGACTAGCAACCTTGCTGAAAGGAGGGGGATAGGATCATTATTTAGCTAAGAGAAGTAAAGCAGATGCTTTAGTTTGCCAACAAGTATAAATTAACATACCAAAAAGTTTGTGCACAGTGTTGCAATTGCCCTGTCCCCTGTAGAACAAACATTAATTTGGATTAACTATTAAAACAAAAAAATGTAGTTCCAATTATTATAGTCTGTTATGGTAATATTCTGTCTGGTGTATTTTCAAAACTAGAAGTGTCAGTATACTGGGTAGCTAAATGAAGTTTTACTTTTTTATTTTGTTATTATATTTGAGCATAAAAAATACAGATCCTTCTTGTTATATATAAGGAAATGCCCAGTGCACTGAGGTTTTAAATATTTAAAAATGTAAACAAGCTGACTTTGTCCAGCACTAACTTATGTTCGGAATATTTCATTAAAAGCTGTTGTAGACTCCAAGCAATAAGACACCCGAGTCATGACCAACAGACAAATTCTGCAAAAAAACATTACAACATTTTAATTAAATAAAAGCTATGAATACACAGTGAGTAACAAAGCACACATACTAAGAAACAGCTTTACAAGGGGAGCGGAGTCGTGTTCATAAGGAAAAACTGAAGGCGGACATGATAGGAATCTATTAAAGGGATAGAACGGTCAATATTGAAATGTGCATGGATGCATTTAAATTTTAAAGGAGGCATTTTTGCAACATGCTTCTAGTAAAAGTTATTACTGTTTTTCCACGGCATACGCACATATGCTGCGATTGCCCAGTACACCATTATTCAACCTGAGAGAGCTGCTGGTGATGTATTGTACCTGTGAATACATACTTAATTTGTGCCACTGCTGATTCTCTATAAAGGTCTGGTGTTTGAATACTGGTGCACAGAACAAGTAGATGAGCATCATTGAAAATTAATGTCTAACACTATTATTCATTATATGCTCTCCCTAAGTGCTGTCTGAGACCCCTGATCCAGTTATAGAGTTGGCCCCGAATTGCTGCTAAATTGTTGCTCTAAATGTGGCATTATAGTCTTCATGATTTATGGATTCCTAATAAGGTTGTGCTATACAATTTATTAAATGGAAGTAATGGGGAATAAAAAAAAATCATAAGCCTAGAAATGTTGTGAAGAATATTTTTCTTGGTCTGTATTTTAAAGGGACAGTATACACTCATTTTCATATAACTGCATGTAATAGACACTATTATAAAGAATAAGATGCACAGATACTGATATAAAAATCCAGTATAAAACTGTTTAAAAACTTACTTAGAAGCTGTCAGTTTGGCTCTGTTGAAAAGGTAGCTGGAAAGCCCACTGCAAGTGGGAAATAAGACACTCCCCCTTCTTTTGCATATGAAAAGACCCTTTACACAAACAGGAGCAAGCTGGAGAAGGTAGCTGACGGTATTCACATAAAACTTTGGGGCTTGGTTAGGAGTCTGAAAATCAGAGCAATGTTATTTAAAAATAAGCAAAACTATACATTTATTTAAAAAAAAAACTTTATGGACTATATAAATAGATCATCTACAAAACATTTATGCAAAGAAAAAATGAGTGTATAATGTCCCTTTAATTTAAAAGTGATTAGACATGTTGATTCTACATACCTCTCCCATTTGCTCTAGGATTTCTGACACTGAGAGGTGAGGGTCCAGCAGACTTGTGGGTAATGACCATTGAGTTTTTTTTGGATGGAACCACAGTTGGAGGAAGGGACATGAAGTGTTGTGGGTGGAGCTGTGTGGACAGTGGGAGGTGTTGTTGTGGGCCATCTGCAGAGCTGGGGAATCCACTTGTTTTGCTCTTAAAACCTGGATATTTGCCCTGAAATAGAAGCTAGTAGAGGAATAGCAGGCTGCAACTCCCAAACTGTGCAATGTGATGGGCATTTGGTAGCTCTGGAACTCTCACACTAAATAGGTGGGAATATAAAGTCAGGGATCCCTGTCAATCTGTTTCGTATTCTATGTGCATTGTTGAGAGAGAAAATATAAAGGGACATAAAGCACCTTGAGATTTTCATATAAAGGACCAGATTACAAGTGACACGCTATTTAGCACTTTCGCTCAAGCATAATCTTTACTAGAAGTAAGCTTTTTCCACGTACTGGGTTGCGCACATATTACAAGTTGAAAGTAAAAAGATTGTGCACAAGCCGTGTTAACGTATCCTCCCCATAGAAGTTGATAGAGAGCGCAGAAGAAGAAAAAAACCTAACACCTATAGCTTGTGCGCTAACCCGACAGGAGTTATTCATATTTCACATTCCCATGTTATTCACTTACAGAACAATGTTATTTCTATTGTAAATACATATATGTATATACCTATATCTGTATATATATTCCTATAGATATATAGGAATATGTATTTATTTTAAATTATCATCTAGATTGCAAGTTCCCACGGCAATAGCGCCCTCAATTTCTCCTGTATTTGTTTTTAATTTTTGTCCGGTGTCTTATATTGTATTGTATCACCATTGTACTTTTATCTTTGTACCCATGTACAGCGCTGCGGAATCTGTTGGCGCTTTATAAACAAAGAATATTAATAATAACATTATCATACAGACACACACACAAATATATATATATATATATATATATATATATATATATGCACACACATATGTAGACATGTATATGTATTTATATATACATCATAGGTAGTGATGTCGCGAATAGTTAGCCGGCGAATAGTTCCCGTCGAACATAGCATGCAGGCGAACATATGCGATGTTCGATCCGCCCCCTATTCGTCATCATTGAGTAAACTTTGACCCTGTACCTCACAGTCAGAAGACACATTACAGCCAATCAGCAGCAGACCCTCCCTCCCAGACCCTCCCACCTCCTGGACAGCATCCATTTTAGATTCATTTGGAAGCTGCATTCTTAGTGAGAGGAGGGACAGTGTAGCTGCTGCTGATTTAATAGGGAAATCGATAGCTAGGCTAGTGTATTCAGTGTCCACTACAGTCCTGAAGGACTCATCTGATCCCTGCTGTAAGGACAGCACCCCAAAAAGCCCTTTTTAGAGCTAGAACATCAGTCTGCTTTTTTTTCCTGTGTAATCTAATTGCAGTTGCCTGCCTGCCAGCGTGTGTGTCAGGCTCACAGCGTATACTGTGCCCACTTGCCCAGTGCCACCACGCATATCTGGTGTAACAGTAGTGTACATTTAAAAAAAACAACACATTTTTTACTGTGAAATAATAGCAGACAGCTGCCAGTAGCCAAGATGGTCGCCAATAAGGCAGATGGGGAGGGTTAGAGAGCTGTTTTGGGAGGGATCAGGGAGGTTGGGGGCTAAGGGGGGATGCTACACCACAGCATATGTAAATATGCTTAAAAAAACCCTTTTATTTTAGTACTGGCCGACTTTCTGTCAGTACTTAAGATGGTGGGGACAATTGTGGGGTGGGGGAGGGAAGGGAGCTGTTTGGGAGGGATCAGGGGGTCTGATGTGTCAGGTGGGAGGCTGATCTCTACACTAAAGCTAAAATTAACCCTGCAAGCTCCTACAAACTACCTAATTAACCCCTTCACTGCTAGCCATAATACACGTGTGATGCGCAGCAGCATTTAGCGGCTTTCTAATTACCAGAAAGCAACGCCAAAGTCATATATGTCTGCTATTTCTGAACAAAGGGGATCCCAGAGAAGCATTTACAACCATTTGTGCCATAATTGCACAAGCTGTTTGTAAATATTTTCAGTGAGAAACCTAAAATTGAGAAAAAAATTAAGTTTTTTTTAAATTTGATTGCATTTGGAGGTGAAATGGTGGCATGAAATATACCAAAATGGGCCTAGATCAATACTTTGGGTTGTCTACTACACTACACTTAAGCTAAAATTAACTCTACAAGCTGCCTACATGCTCCCTAATTAACCCCTTCACTGCTGGGCATAAAACACGTGTGGTGCGCAGTGGCATTTAGCAGCCTTCTAATTACCAAAAAACAACGCCAAAGCCATATAAGTCTGCTATTTCTGAACAAAGGGGATCCCAGAGAAGCATTTACAACAATTTATACCATAATTGCATAAGTTGTTTGTAAATAATTTCTGTGAAAAACCTAAAGTTTGTGAAAAAGTGAACAATTTTTTTTTTATTTGATCGCATTTGGCGGTGAAATGGTGGCATGAAATATACCAAAATGGGCCTAGATCAATACTTTGGGTTATCTACTACACTACACTTAAGCTAAAATTAACTCTACAAGCTGCCTACATGCTCCCTAATTAACCCCTTCACTGCTGGGCATAAAACACGTGTGGTGCGCAGTGGCATTTAGCAGCCTTCTAATTACCAAAAAACAATGCCAAAGTCATATAAGTCTGCTATTTCTGAACAAAGGGGATCCCAGAGAAGCATTTACAACAATTTATGCCATAATTGCATAAGTTGTTTGTAAATAATTTCTGTGAAAAACCTAATGTTTGTGAAAAAGTGAACAATTTTTTTTTTATTTGATCGCATTTGGCGGTGAAATGGTGGCATGAAATATACCAAAATGGGCCTAGATCAATACTTTGGGTTATCTACTACACTACACTTAAGCTAAAATTAACTCTACAAGCTGCCTACATGCTCCCTAATTAACCCCTTCACTGCTGGGCATAAAACACGTGTGGTGCGCAGTGGCATTTAGCAGCCTTCTAATTACCAAAAAGCAACACCAAAGCCATATAAGTCTGCTATAATGGCATGTCTGGCACAGAGTGTTGGGGCAAGGGTCCATCTGACCACTGATACCTGGTCTGCAAAGCATGGTCAGGGCAGGTATATAACCTACACTGCGCACTGTGAAGCGGGCGTAACCCTTAAACTTCCTGATCGATACAACATCATACCTGATGTTTTAAAGCACGTTATTCCAAACAATTTAGGAATGTTAGGTGGTTTATGCCCTTTATGGATTAAAACCAGACTCTGCATCAACTATGTAATTTTCCATGGGAGTTTTGCCATGGATCCCCCACCGGCATGCCACAGTCCAGGTGTTAGTGCCCTTGAAACAACTTTTCCATCACTATTGTGGCCAGAAAGAGTCCCTGTGGGTTTTAAAATTCGCCTGCCTATTGAAGTCTATGGCGGTTCGCCCGATTCGCCTGTTCGCGAACTTTTGCGGAAGTTCGCGTTCGCCGTTCACGAACCAAAGATTTTAGGTTTGCGACATCACTAATCATAGGCCTTTGCAGTCAAACACCTTACCATATACCTTTTAACCCTCACAACTTTTTTAAATTTTTATATGAATAATTTTTTAGCAGATAGTGTTTATATGAGTGTAACTATAATTTTCTATGTATTTATATTGTGCTTGGTGCAACTTTTATTAACGCATTTCCCTTTATGCAAGGGTATCAGTTGTGTTAACCCGACGAGCTTAAAATGCTATTGTGCTCTCACGATCGCGTTTACTTTCACTGCATGCAACAGTGACTTGTAATCTAACCAAAAATGTTTATTTACGCATACTGAAACACCTTTGCAATATATTTTTATTACTTATTTTTACCCCTTTTTATATGTTAGCTCAGAAAATTTAATAAATTCTAATTCTCAGAACTTGAATTTCAACTTGTTGACTTATCAAGACTAACCCTGCTACATATATGTGCCTAATTTGCTTTATCAGATAACAAATGCAAAACAACTCACTTTATACTAACTTTATGACGGTGGCTAGTCTTGGTATTTGAAGACACAAGCCCAGTGTATCTCTTCCAAATAAGGCAATTAAAATATAATTGCAGTAAAAAGGATGTTTATTTCTTTTAAAAACCTTAACACTTGGCTGATATGTTCTATAGCAACAGAGCAGAAATGTCTTACAAAGTATTTACTGTCCCTTTAACACTGCTATGTACTTTATGCTGTTATGCCATCTGCTATGCTTCGTACACCTAACATCAGTTTTTCTCAACCTTTTTCAAGAACATGTCACATTTCAGCAAGGATAGTATTTTACAACACATACATTTTTATCAGCTTAATGGACAAGTCATAAATGTCACATTTCCATATATAAAATAAACATATTAGCACACTGATCCACACTACAAAGTCCCTTCTTTAAACCAATACCTTTTGCATTTTTAATGAAAGGTATATATTTGTGCAATGGCTTTATTTAAAGGCACAGCTGGACAGTTCACAAGAAGAATGTCACAGCCCTCTCTGTTTTAAAACCTAGGCCATACATGGCATCAGGTTTTCCAAACACTGAACCCAAATAAGCATGTGAATATATTTACAAAATCCAATTTTCTGTAAGAGTTTTGTGTACATTGAAGGGATATTAAACACTAAATAAATCATTGACAAAATCATGTATTAAGAGCAAAGATTAGCCTAAATGTAATATATGTATTTTTTTTTTTTTTAAATATTAGTTGTTTAGATATTGAACAAATAAGGGTATTTTTTTTAATGTCCATAAAGCAGGTTTCTTTTTCTGCTAAGGCCAATTAGGGACAGTAATAAAGGGTTTACTAGAATGTGCAACCAATGACTGTGTGTAATGCAGCTGTGACTGCACTTTGTTTAACAGGAATTTGGGAAGCCCACAATATTTAGAATTAAATTACAGAAGAAGGGAACAAAATAAATAAGGAAAGTATATTGCAGTTGTTTTTCTACAAATGAAAAATGAAAAATGTTGTATTAATATCTCAAAGTGTTTCATATCCCTTTAAGAGGTAGAAGGAGTCAGAACAATAATCTCTTGATTGTTACATAATAGTTGTTTGACACACATGTAAACGGCCATATTTTAAACATATATAATTTAATTAAAAGTGAGTAGAATGACAGCTTCAAATCTTTTTTTTTTACTTTAAAATACTGTAGCACACAGATGCTCTGTAGAAATGTTGGCTTGCGTTATAGTTGGCTAGTAGTTATTCTTGAAGGCCTTAAACAGGCCAATTTGTAGTAAAACCTATGAGTAAATCTTAGTGTTTGACCCACTAAATGACTCACCTCTGCTCACAAACAATAGGTTTGCATAATCAACACATTCATGATAACAAGACAATGCAATAGCACTTAGGGGGATATTTATCAAAGCGTCAATCTCAGTGCATTCGCCGGCGTCAATACGCTCGACCAGACATCGCTGATGCGGATCCACATACGATGCCCTTATTTATAAAAAAAACCTGTCAAAAACATGCGCGCCAAGTGCGGCGTGATGAGCTTCGTACTGTTGTTAACTAACAGTCATCGATGTCGCGGTTATTCAGGTTTTTCATAACTTTATTTATACCATTTCATTACTGTCCATGAACAAGCGCATTTCTCTAAATGTAATCTTTTATTTTTCATCTGTTAATGTCCAAGACATAGCTCGATTTATACCTCAACAAACAATATCTCATAGAAAGTTATTGTTATATTGATTTGTTATACAAAAAAAATATATCTGTTATATGATACTTTCACATAAATTAATGTGTATTTCTATTTCTAGAAGTCATGATATGCTTTTATCTCATGTTTTTTTTTTTTTTTTGTAAGTGATTATGAATGCTAGAATTTGTACATATATCTTTGCACATACTTGTGTGTGTATGTATATATATATATATATATATATATATATATATATATATATATATGTGTGTGTGTGTGTGTGTGTGTTATGTCAGAAATCTTTTGCAAACATATTTACATGTCCCTAAGTTCCTTTTATTGTTCTAAACAATGTTGTTTGTCATATCTCTGTGTTTATTTATACCACTATATGTATATAGTGTAAATTTATTATTATTCTGAGCAGGAATAATTGCGAATATAGCATGTAATCAGGGTATCATATGTATTTATTTGCAATCAATGGATATTTTAAGAGCTGGGCCAGTTTTCTCTCTGTACCCGTGTAACACTTCCTGATTACAATCTAATTTTAAAAACCAACCCTACACGGGTGTTATAAAATGGGCTAGGATATAAGATGACATTTCTTACTGAAAAAGAAATTCAAGAGAAGGAAGAAAAACACTGAAAATATAATGACAGTAAAGAGGTGATTTTAATTTCTGCTGTATCTGAATCATGACAGTTTAATGTTAGGTGGGCTATCCCTTTGAGCTATCATTTTAAGATTATAATGAATCAAACATCAATTTGAATTTTAAAATCCTTGCCTAAAATATTACACTGTGTGTCCTAATGTCAGCATCAATGTTTATCTTTAATACTAATTTCACATATACATACTTTCAAAGTATAATACACAATGTAACAAATGGCACTTACAAGTTCTGATGAGTGATCAATGACACAAGTATCGAACAATTTGATTAGTTAGTGATAGTTTATAATGTGTATTTGAATCAGATTGGCTGATGTCATAAATCATGTGATTATGCATATTGCAATCAAAAGTGGCTGAAAAATTCAGTAGTGTGTGGGTTGTTTAGGAGTTTGCGTCATAATTTATGCGAAAAGTGTTGCGTCAAATTTGGTGTGAAGTGGAGAGTGCGACTTGTATTATATGGCTTAAACATGGTGCAAATAGATTTTTCCAAAAAAATAAAAAGGAAGTTATCTATATTATGTTGTGTATTTATTTCATTTTTATTTCTATATCTATTAGTGCAACAAGTTTAAAGCAAAACTTTGCAAAAATTTGGAGAAATAATATTGTCCCCTTGCTTGTAATGATAGACAAAGTTGTAACATAATCCATAAGTAGTAATGTATATTTCATTTTTATCCCTAAATCTACTAGTGCACCAAATGTGGAGCAATAATATTGTTTGATTTAAAAAGGGTATACAATTTTAATAAAGTTTCTAATTTACTTTTATTATGTAATATACTTCAGTCTCTTGCAGCATCGAACATAAGCTTTCTGTGTTTTCAGACTCCCATTGATTGATTGATTGGTAGATTGAAAACTAGGTACACTGCGTTGGAATAGACGCAAGCGTACCTGTTAAAAGTTTGATAAATTGGGAAAATGGTCAAATAGAGTCAAATGTGAATTTGAAACATCTGTAATGACACAAGCATCGATCTGCGTTGAATTGAGATCGCGGGAGCATATATTTCATCACACATTTCAACATTTGACGATCTTGATGCTTTGATAAATACGGCGGATCAATCTCGCGACAAACACAACGCGGGATTCACGCGTATTTTTAGTTGATGCTTTGCTAAATATCCCCCTTAGTCTGAACTACAAATGAGTAGTAGATTTTTTTTCTGACAAATGTCAAAGCTATGTCTATTTCCACTCCCCCTGTATCATGTGACAGCCATCAGCCAATCACAAATGCATATACATATATTCTGTGAAATCTTGCACATGCCCAGTAGGAGCTGGTGACTCAAAAAGTGTAAATATAAAAAGACTGTGCAAATTTTGTTAATGGAAGTAATTTTGAAAGTTGTTTAAAATTGCATGCTCTATGTCAATCATTAAAGTTTAATTTTGACTTAAAGTGACTTTAAAATTAAAACAAATTTAAAAGCAATAGTTTAAAAAAATAAAAACAAAAAAACCCTGGTACATATGGATGAAAATTGGATGAATATTTGTGACTAAGTAGCATTGTATCAATAGTTAGTATTTTTGATGTTTGCTTTTTTTTATTTAGTTACTGGCAGTTGAGCTAAACTGGATGCCCATCTTAAACCGTTATTAAAGGGACAGTATACTGTAAAATAGTTTTTCCCTTAATGTGTTTACAATTGCTTTTTTTACCAAATGCAGAGTAAAAAATGTATGAAAATTAGCTTTTTAAGGTTTATTTCTGTATATTAAAGCTCTGATTTTGTGTTTTGAAGCCACAACCTAATAAAATAGGTTGAGCTTGTAGGTATAATCCAATCTCATTACTGTATCACATTGTGCACATATACCTGCTTCTTTATCTTATATCTGTCCTTAAAACAATCACCAATACTTTGAGAGAACAATGGAAAATCAACATTTTATTACCTTATCTCTGCTTTATCACACTGGGAGTGTAATTTCTTCTGCTGGCTGTGTTTACAAAGCTTATCTATAGCTGGTACGCGCGGCCACAAACTTTCAGAATAGGTGGGGATACCACATGCTAAATTAACAATTTCAAATGCCAATATAAGGGTAAAGGAGCTACTTGTAAACAATTTAATACACTCCAGCAGGTAAAGTGGATCATTGAGAACAAATTAAAGGGGAGAAAATTTTTGAGTAAACTGTCCCTTTAAGGTTACAAAAAAAATCTGTTGTGGATATGACATTTTATTTTTTATATCTAAAGATTAAAGTGATTTAATTTAGGGATAAATCTAAAAGAAAGTGCAAGTTTTGTTACGTCTTTTTTCTTACTTCTGATTGCACAATAACTGATAAGGTTTTATTGATGCCTCCACAAGCACAAAGCAAAACCTTTTTTTTTAAGTCACCATAAACCATTGCAGATTTCACATTTTACATAAAACCAAGAAAAAAAAATTACTGCAGTGCCCTCTTAAAGGAACTGTAAAGTCCAAATTAAACTTTCAAGATTCAGATAGGGCATGTGACTTTAAACAACTTTCCAATTTACTTTTGACATTAAATTTGCTTTGTTCTCTTGGTATTCTTAGTTGAAAGCTAAACCTAGGTAAGCTCATATGCTAATTTCTAAGCCCTTGAAGACTACCTCTTATGTGAATACATCTGACAGTTTTTCACAGCTAGAGGGCGTTAGTTCATGTGTGTCATATAAATAACATTGTGCTCATGCAGGTGGAGTTATTTAAGAGTCAGCACTAATTGCCTGAAATGCAAGTCTGTCAAAAGATCTGAGATAAGGAGACAGCAGCTTAGATACAAGTTAATTACAGAGGTAAAAAGGATATTTCTATAACAGTGTTGGTTATGCAAAACTGGGGAATGGCAAATAAATGGATTATCTTTTACTATCCCTTTAAGTAAATATATTTAATTCTACAAGTTTAGGTATAGTGGTATATAAAGAACATGGCCAAGCATGTTTTTTTTGTTGGGTTTTTTTTAAACAAAAAATTTTTATTGAGACAATATATTATATAACAACATTGCCTAAGTAGATAAATTTGAGATTATAAAGATATATAATTACAGTACAGATATGAATATTGCAATACAGGCATTTGTGAACGTATGCAGACAATGGTGAAAACAAATCAAGGATGAATGTAGGCCTGGATATGGTCTCTTTTTCTGATATGCTATAGGTTGGAGTTTAGAAACCGTGTCTGTGATTTTGGGTACGGGAATATCGTGAGTGTGGGGGGTGTGAGGAGAGGGAGAGAGAAGAGAAAAAGAAAAAAAAAAAAAAAAAAAAAAGGGGGGGGAGGGGGGATGCAGGATAAGGGGAGAATGAGGGAAGAAGGGGAGAAAAGTGGACGGTGGGCCTGAGGTGATATCTAGATGTTTGGCGGCCAAGCATGTTTTTAAAGGTACAGTAGACAATATACTAAACTAAAGTTCAGTAGATTTAATTATCCTAAAAATATGTAACTGCCCTATAGAGAATAATTACACCTACAATAATAAAATTAAATTAAAAAAAAATCTAATTTACTTCTATTATCAAAATTGCTTCAATCCCATGATATTCTTTGTTGAACAGATAGCTAGGTAAGCGTCTGGAGAACAACATGGCAGGAAGTAATGATGTCATCTAGTGCTCTTGCAAATGGATAACATTCTTGCAAAAACTGCTGCAATGTAGTGCTCCCGACACATGCACAGTCCTTAGCTTTCTTCGCTGCTTTTCAAGAAGAGATTCCAAAAGAACAAAGAAAATGCAATGCGATTGAAAAGCTCTATAAAATGGCACGATCTATCTGAATCATGAAAGAAAAACATTTGGTTTCATGTCCCTTTCATTATTCTCAGCAAAAAAGGCAGCAACCTAAAAAGGTTGAGGTGGTTTTACAGCCACTGATGTAAAGCTCTGATAGTTTTTAAATAATTTTATGCAGGTTATGTAAAATTATAAAACATATTGAGGCAAAAAGACAATACCTACACATTTCATTACAGGATATACTTTTGAGTGTCTGAAAGTGATTGAGACTAGCACTCCCAAATGTAACAAACTATAAGTTCTAAGGTAGGGTGCAGGCCTGCCCAGGGCCCAGATTTTTGGGGGGCCCCGCAATGTCAGAGGTGAGGTAATGAAATGTATGGGTTGTGTATAGTTTATGAGAAGTGTTTAAGGCATCAATAGGTCAAAGAGTTTGTGTTATTCTTTATATAGGTATAGGGGAGGGTAATAAAGACACTGGGCTGAGGGCCCCCACAAATATATCCTGCCCAGGGCCCCGCAAATGCTAAGGTTTTCCCTGGTAGGGTGCCAGCTATTAGGGAAACAGTTCCACTTCCAAAAGTATATAGAATATTCCAGAAAAGAGTATGTTGCACTTCTTAGTAGTACGTGTGAAAAACCTTTATTCAGCCATTACAGCAACGTTTTGGGGGCTCCTTGCCCTTTGTCAAGCTTTGAGTGCTGCTTGCTGATAGGCTGAGTCAATCAATAAAAAAAGAAAAATATTTGTATTTAGGTGAAGTATCTAACAGAAAAGGTTGTCTAAAATAGTGAAATGTCTATGAATAATTAAGAAAAAATATTTGTATGCTGTAATACGTGGGCTAGAAGTAATGGTTTAAATTTGATGCAGTATCCTGATGTGCCTTTAATTAACCTCTTTTAGGAGGATTTGTTGTATACATTATTTGTTTGCTTATGATTTCATTTTATATAATCCAAGGGATTATAGGTTTAGTCATATTGCATTGTTTTATCAAAATGGAAAATGACATTTAAAATAGCTATTGCCAAGCAAATCACAAATTTATATATCAAATAAATTGTTATAGCAGATATACCCTTTATTGTAAACGATTAAATGTAAAAATTACTTTACATGTTGCCCTGATATGAAACTATTACTATTATTCCAGCAGTTTCAAAGGCAAATAAATAATCTGAAAGAGTGTCATAAAAACACTATTTTAGGTTTTAGGATTTAAAAAAAAAAAATTGCCCAAGGCCTCAAAAACAAAGATTCACTAAAATAAAATGCAGTCTTTTTGGTCTGAAAGAATATTCTAGCATAATATTTGACTGTGTTCACAAACTAACAGCTTTTTGAAAAGTTCTAAGAACTGCAATTTTTATTTGTAATTTTATTTATTTTTCTTGAAAACACACATGCATTGTTCTAATTGGCATACATGTATAGTCAATGGCAAAGCACTTTGTATCTGAAATATTCAGATGCTGGGACATTATTGTTGATTAAAATTCTGAATTTTTTTCCTTTTTTTTAAATTAAACTTTATTGAGTCATGATAGACAAGTACAAATAAAAAAGAGACTATAATAGTATAAACTGCTGTACAAATATTTACACATCAAAATTTGTAATATACACAGGTTATTATGCAACTAAACTTTGTCCATACAAAGAGAGAGAAAAATAATGATAAAAGTAAAGATAGAAAACATATATTAGTATCTTGAAATGTTATAAGTACCCTATGATAAAAATTATCTGCTCTTTTTATTATACATGCATAAAAGCACATTTACATATTTTCTTGAAAGCCACTAGAAAACATAAATCTACCATCCTGTTTAATTAAAAACAACTTTGTTCGGAGGCGGAGCTGGCCTGTGCCAAGATGGACGCAGGCTTCTAGAGCTCCGAAGTGAGGTTGGTTATTGAGGCAGCTAAAGGACAGGGAAAAGAGTCTTATGGCTTGGATCTAATAACCCATAACACCCGGACACCAACCGACAGCTAGTGAAATGGCTGGAGATCAAGACGGAGCTTTTACACACAGCCGACACGGAGTTGAACAGCCGACCACGTGGTCTCTGAAGTTACCGCAACAAGGCTCCGGCTTAACTTATGTCCCCTCTTTCCAGCCCTGCTGCACGACAAAGGTCCGCCTGACACCTGGAAGTCCCACAGAGCCTAAGCTAAATTGGAGGCAGATGGATTAAAAGACGGACACCACTGTCCACTAACCACAACATGTGAGTGTACTTTCCTTAACATTACAGGCAGTGCCGGGGGACTATCATTCAAATCTATATCTCTGCCCTCAGTAGCTTATTCATGCTCCAAAGGAGATAAACTATCTGTATAACAGGGGACATTATATATATGACTGGCTGCGCTCCTCCACTGCAGCATCAGATAAAACTTTTATCACACTAAGCGCCATCTTTAATGTTGCAAAGAGAGGCTGCAGCGGAGAAACAGAATATATGCCATCCTACCCTGAAATCTAAAATATTTGCACCTGAATCTGCTAAAGAGTGACCGGAGCCATCTGAAACCTGCAGTTCAACTGTTTTGAAAGGCTGCACTTTGTTACATTCAGCGCCCTCTTTCTTATTGCATTCTCCCCTCATGGCATCAAAAAAAGAGCTAAGGGTTGATAAATCCAGTAAAGGGCCTAACCCAGCACCACCAAAAGTACACTCCTTCTTTAAAAATATGGAAGGCTCTGCACCGCAATCTCCCCCTCTTTTACATGACACAGTGAACACTTTAAACACTACTGAAAGCCAAACTGAAAGGGATACCACTCTCACAAAAGCAGACATTATGTCACTCCCCTCAAAGGAAGATTTTACTAGTTTTATTTCACAAGTAAGCTCTATGATAAAGTCAAGTCTTTCTGAAGTTAAAAAAGAAATAACTGAGATTGGCAACAGGATTCTGCATCTTGAAGAGGAAGTGGAACACACTGATAGAATCTTAGATCAGCAGATCCGTCATTCCACCCAAAACTCTACCCTTATTCAACAACTACAGGATCAAGTCGAGGATCTGGATAACAGAGGCAGACGCCAAAATATTAGGATTCGTGGCGTATCAGAATCCATTAAATCTGCGGACTTGCTGCCCTTTCTTCAAAAGCTGTTTAATGAATTAATGAGAGGGGACAACCACAGCGGAACCCCTGCTGAATACTAACTGGATAGATTCCATCGAGCCCTTCGGCCGCCACCTAAAGACTCAGCACCGCCACGAGACATCATCCTCAAATTTACAAGCTTCAAAGAAAAAGAAAGTATCTTATCTGCGGCCAGGAAACAAGCCCCCATTACATTTGAGGGCCATGCCCTCCAATTTTTCGCAGACCTCAGCCAAATGACATTAACCAAAAGAAGAGAAATTAGGCCACTTACAACGCACTTAAAGGAATTGAAGATCCCCTATCGTTGGGGATTCCCCTTTTGTTTAAAAGTCATAAAGGACAATGCTACAATAACTTACAGATCCCAGGAAGATCTGGACACCTTCTGCACCCAGCTGGGAATCAAACCCCCAGAACTACCAACAATTAGAGATTCTAGCCATGAACCACTGGAACAGAGACCCCAACGTCAAGAATGGAGCAGAGTCTCTGGCTATAAAAGAAATAAAACAGCAAACAAAAACTTGTCACCGGAACAGGACAGAGACACTTGATTCTGTAACCTAGCCCATTCTATTTGCAAAAATCGGTAGCCCCTGCCCCCCCTGGCACTCTCCCTGCTACCATAGCCCATGAAGCCTCCCTTGTGTTACACTCCTTTAGCCCTCCATGAACACTGTAACATCCTATGCTCTATTTGAATTGGGACAATAATCAACTATAAGCTTCTAACCAGTTGTCCCTCCTACAATGAACCGTGGTTTAGAGTACTTTCTGATCATCGTCAAGATGGTCCATGTTGCATGCAGCTAAAAATGTTTTAAAACCTTTGGTTCATAGATGAGTAGTATGTTAGATATGTATGTCTAATTAAAACTTTTCCTGTTTGAATACATATCAGTTAACCGACCTGCTACCAAGAGCTGTAGCAATCACTTTTTTCCTCCTTTAGGAATTTCTCCTAGGAGAAACTTATGAGTATCGTTTTCCTTAAATTGTATTTCCTTTTATGTTTTACCCTGTTTATTGCTGTATTTTTTACATGTGTTTCTCTTCATTCCAGAATGGTCATTGTTTCATATTTCTCTCTACCCTCCCCCTTCCCAACCCTACATTCCTTGTGGTCAGCCCGGGTTCTTAGTAGTATTGAGGATTCAGCAAGTCAGGTAAGCCATAATTCCTATTTGCTGTTAACAAACACTACTGCAGCACATAATTCTACCCTTCAGACCTACAACATTGCTTCAACCATACATATTATCCTATGGCAACCCGTTTGTTAACTATAGTCACACAGAATACTAAGGGCCTGAACTCCCCGACCAAACGTTCTGTTGCACTAGCATGGTTTAAACAGTCAAAGGCAGATATCGTTTTTGTGCAGGAGACCCACTTCCCCAAGGACTCACCTGCTACGCTAGCAAGCAAGGATTACCCAACGGGTTTCTTTGCCCATAACATAAGAAAAGTGGGGGAGTGGGGATTCTGATCAGCAGACATGTCCCTTTCCAACTAAACAAAGTTTAGGTAGATCCAGGAGGCAGATGGCTTATAGTTGCAGGACTTTTCCACAACAGACCACTCACGTTAGCTAATATTTACGCTCCCAACACCAAGCACACCAAATTCTTTAAGACCTTAAAGCGACATCTCCTCCTTAACCAGACTGGACCATTGATTTTGGCAGGGGACTGTAATATAACACTGGACCCTACATTGGACTGCTCCTCGGGCCGAAGCAGCGTTTCCCCCAAGAACCTATCAGACACGACATCCCTAATTCATCAGCTAGCATTGATTGATGCATGGCGAATGCGGCATCCCTCTCAACGCTCCTTTACCTTCTACTCCAATCTCCATAGAAATCACTCCCGAATTGACTATATCTTTACAGACCAACTTCTTTATGACTCAGTCAAGGAGGTGGACATTATCCCAACAATTTGGTCTGACCATGCCATGGTCTCCTTAAGCTTAAAATGGTTAAATGCCCCGATATCTCCATATATGTGGAGATTAGATGAGTCATTACGTAAAGACAATGCCTTGACTAGGAGGTTGGCGGAGACTATTGCAGAGTACTTCAGGCTTAACAATATAGATGATATCTCTCCCCACACTCTGTGGGAGGCTCATAAGTCAGTGCTGAGAGGCGAGTTCATTAAATATAAAGCGGGGAAAAAGAAGCAGTATAGGACCCGACATAATAGTATCCTTAGGTCCATTTACTCCCTAGAGAGGCATCACCAGGAGGCCCCCCGAGATGTAGCACTATCTAGCCAGCTTCGACATCGCAGAAATGAACTCAACCAATTGCTATATGCAGAAGCACAAACCAGAGCCCTATACCTTAGGAAATTACACTTAGCTAGATCTAATAAAATAGGCCCGTTGTTAGCTAGAACCCTTAAAGAGCGTAAACTCCACTCTTACATCCATAAAATACTAGATGATTCTGGGAGCTCTGTAGTGGGTAGCCTCTCAATAGCTGACGAATTTAAAAAGTATTATAGTACACTGTATAACTTATCTACCCCACGCGCAGCAAGCACCCCACTCGCAACAGAAAAATACATTGCGGAGGCCTCACTCCCTACTATACTGAAAGAAATCTCCGAAGCCTTAGACAGCCCTATCTCATCTCAAGAAGTGGCAGACGCTATTAAATCTCTTCCTTCCCACAAGAGCCCTGGTCCTGATGGCTTCAGCAACATGTATTATAAGCAGTTTAAGAATTTGTTAATCCCACATCTCACGTCCCTATTTCATTCTATAGATAATGGTGCGAAATGGTCTAGGGGCTCCCTTGAAGCACATATCTCTGTCATAGCTAAACCTGACAAAGACCCCACATTAGTGGGCAACTACAGACCAATCTCCCTATTAAATTCTGATTTGAAAATTTATGCTAAGATCCTTGCTGCCCGAGTCAACAGAATACTTCCTCAAATCATACATGTCGATCAATCGGGCTTCATACCAAGGAGAGAGGCCCGAGATAATACCATTAGGGTTCTGCACTTGATCGAACAGTCCAGCCGGTCGAACGTACCATCTATCCTTATCTCTACAGATGCTGAAAAAGCGTTTGACCGGCTGGACTGGAACTTTCTGAGACAGTGTCTTGGGACCTTTGGTTTTGGCTCTGTCATGATTCAAAGGATATTTAGCTTATATTCCTGCCCCACAGCTAGGGTTCGCACAAATGGGACTATGTCTGATAGTTTTAATATACAAAATGGCACGAGACAGGGGTGCCCTCTGTCTCCTCTGCTATTCGCCATTTCAATTGAAGTACTTGTATCACACATCAAGAATAACCCAGACATAACTGGAGTAGAATTAGGCCCAAATACATATAAACTCACCCTTTATGCAGATGATGTCCTAACCCTGCTAACCCACCCACACAGATCTCTGCCACACCTGTTAGAGGAGTTTGATAGGTTTGGTGACCATTCAAACTTCCTGATCAATTCACAAAAGTTGGAAATTCTTAACCTCAATATGAGGAGGGGTGACTCTGATGCCCTTAAGACACATTGCCAGTACAGACTTCTACATGATAAAATTAAATACTTAGGAATACACATTGCCCCATCTATCAATAAAATATTTAAATACAATTACCTACCTATCCTACATAAGATCAGGAAAGACTTTGACTCCTGGCAAGCTCGCCCCATCTCCTGGTGGGGCAGGATCCAGTCGGTTAAGATGACTACCCTCCCTCAGATCCTATACATCCTACAAGCTGCTCCAGTTCACTTGCTGGCTACATACTTGAATCAATTCCAGGCTTTGATAAACTCCTTCATATGGGGGAATGTTAAACCCCGGATAAGCAAAAGAGTTTTAGTAAAACCACTAGGAGGGGGAGGATTGGGAGTACCTTTGATCTCTCAATATTATAGCGCAGTAACACTACAGAGAGTGTGGGAATGGCATGACCGTTCCTCCACTAAGGCATGGACCACCATAGACTCCTTTCTCCTGGGAACACCTACCATAGGCCCACTTTGTTGGATCTCACACAAATGCAGACCCGTACACGTCAGGACTTCACTGTTATACTCCCACATCTTCCGTACATGGGACTTAGTTAGAACCAAGGTTAAAGGGATATCATCATTTACCTCGCCTATGTCCCCAATACCGATAAATGCAGAATTCAGTGGCGGGATAGTTCCACAGACACCAGGCCATATAGGCACAACTCAAACAATCCCATTCGCGTGCCTGACTAACAGAGGGGCCCTGAAACCAAGAACACAACTATCAGACACTGTCAGAGGGGCCTTCTCTCATTGGCTTAAATACGCACAACTGACCCACTTACTGAGAACCTCACCCCACAAACAAGACCTCCTGAGAGAAGGAGAGGTCCCTAAGGGGTCCCTATCGATGGTTAAAAAACTGATGGACATGTCCCTTACACTACCACCCTCGTCATACGACTCACATTGGCAGACTGAATTAGACCTCCCTATTTCCAAAGAGCAGTGGGAAAATATTTTTTACCACTCCTCCAAGTCCTCATCATCTCCCAGGATACTGGAGATGAACCACAAAATTCTGTACCGGTGGTACCTTACACCAGTTAGGCTTAAGCATATTTATCCTAGCTCCAACACGACTTGCTGGAGGGGATGTGGGTCTCCTGGCACGATGGCCCATATTTGGTGGCAATGTCCGAAGCTGCTTCCCTTCTGGGAGGGCATCATTAGACATATGAGAATAGTTTTGGGGGACCAATTTAATCTATCACCTCTTACAGCTCTTTTTAGCTACAACCCGGGCAAAATGTGTAAAATTAGATGGAAACTTCTACAAACCTGCCTTAATAGTGCCAGATTACTCATCGCCCGAAAGTGGAAGTCCACAGGTGTGCCCACTGTTCAGGAGTGGCTACTTAACACTTCTGAAATCCTCTCTGTGGAAGAATACTCTTATTTTAAGAGTGGTTGTCTGCCCCTATATCATAACATCCAGTTCTACTGGCAAACATTATTACATGCCCCCATAAGGCCACATTAGATGGCAAAACAACATGAACATTATCTAACCTACTCCACACACCCGGGCTGGCCCTCTCCCCCCCCCTCCCTTCGTTCCCCCCCCCTTCCCTCCCCCCCCCCTTCATTACAATATCTGGAATGATGGTTCAACAGTTTTTGAGTTTGAATTTTGCAAAACTTATGATGATTTCTCATAAAAGTGTAGTATGATTACCCACCTGCTCAGTAAGCATATTCTGAACACAAATGGACATTTAAGTGAACAGACTAAGTATTGGGCAACAGACTTGACCATTCCTCCCACTCTCTAGCAGAAGATATCTCTGTGTTTGCCCCTTGTCCCCCTTCCCCCTTGAACTTACTTGTCACATTTGTCTATGTGTGGTATGATATTCTGTACTATGTTTATTATTTCTCAATAAAACTTTATTAAACAAAAAAAACACAAAAAACAACTTTGTTCAGTAGTTTTGGCTGAACACATGTTAACGGTGGTGTAATATGGAAGGTAAATCAGTGGAGTCCCCCAGGGATCAGTACTGGGCCCTATTCTTTTTAATATTTTTATAAATGACTTGGAGCAAGGATTAACTAGCGACATCTCTATTTTTGCAGATGATACTAAGTTAAGTAAGGTCATTAGGTCAGAGCAGGATGAACTTTGGTTACAAAGGGATCTGCAAAAATTAGAAGTATGAGCAGGTAAATGGAAAATGAGATTTAATACAGGAAAATGCAAGGTTCTACATTTTGGAAGTAAAAATAAGCTGGCAACGTATTATTTAAATGGGACGATACTTAGCCAAACAGAGGAGGAAAGTGTGTTGTAACAAAAGAGGAGGAAAGGGATTTGGGAGTAGTAATAGATAACAAGCTAAAGATGGGTGCACAATGCAGGGCAGCAGCTACAAATGCTAATAAGATACTAGCATGTATTAAAAGAGGCATTGATTAAAGTAAGGAAAGCATAATTCTGTCACTATCTAAATCCCTGGTAAGACCTCACCTTTAGTATGGAGTGCAGTTCTGGGGACCGATATAAAAAGAAAAGATATTTCAGAACTAGAAAAAGTTCAGAGAAGGGCCACAAAGCTAATAAGGGGAATAGATAATTTATGCTATGAGGAGAGGTTCAAACTGGGTCTGTTTTCTTTAGAAAAAAAGGTGCTTGATAGGTGACATGATTACTTTATATAAATATATTCAAGGCCCATATACAGAGATGGCAGAAGCTCTGTTTATTCCAAGAAAATTGTTTGTGACAAGAGGTCACAATTTAAGTTTGGAGGAAAGGAGATTTAATCTCCTGCAACGGAAGTGTTTTTTCACTGTAAGTGCAATACCATTGTGGAACTCATTACCAAAGGAGGTAGTATATGCCAATACCCTGGTTACATTTAAAAATTGTTTGGATACATTTCTGTCTAGAAACAAAATTCATTTATATTATTGCTAGTATTAAATGGGTCACCTTTTAGTGGGATTATTTAAGATTAACTGGAGCTTTTTGTAAATACTGTATTTTAGATTTGTATAGGTTAAACTCGTTTTTTTTTAACCTCATCTACTATGTTACTAAGTTACTATGTAAAAAAATATAACTTTTTAAATGTAAGTAACTCACAAAGTTACTGAACAATTAAATTTACTGTTTCAAAACTCTAGTTTACAATAGAGCCTTTGACCACACATAATCTATATCCAGCCATTATTCACATTCATTATTAAATAGAAAACAATCCTAATGAAATGAGTGTTGTGGCAAAGAAATCGTTGTTAATGTAGTGGTGAGTATTTATATCCATTGTGATTTTTTGTTAAAACACTTTGGCATATAATTAACTACCTTGTCACCACAAGTAATAGTGAGGCAATTAAATAATTAAACCACTGAGATGCTGTATTTCCTTATGGTGGAGATTGCCATATGTGACAATAAATAAAAATTCAATAAACTCCATAGCTAATAATTGGCATTTTACAGAATTTGACAAGTCTCATCTTATTAACCAAATTAAATAATATGGTATGCACTCTACTGGTTGTT
Source organism: Bombina bombina (assembly GCF_027579735.1). Lineage (NCBI taxonomy): Eukaryota > Metazoa > Chordata > Amphibia > Anura > Bombinatoridae > Bombina > Bombina bombina. The sequence goes on from NC_069501.1 coordinate 168,190,979, forward strand.
AAATGATTCAGTTGCTTTATTATATCTACTAATTGATTGACATCTCTGTTTACGGCAGCTGTTTCCACCTGTTTTTCTGTTATTATTTTTAGGTGTATATTTGTAGGTTTTCAATGGATTGTAGTAAAAATAGAAAATGTTGAAATCTTATAACAACCAAACATTATGAAGTTATGGTCTAAAGAAGACATATTTGACTCATTTTGTATATGATTTCTATACAATTTATATATATTTAGCTGCAAGCTAAAATAAACTCCAACAATATTAGAGACAGAGAAATGAAAACAGCACTTGTGAAAGTCAGAAAAAAAATCTTTATTGAGCACACATTAGTTTGTGCTTACAATAAGAAAGATATATATTGTTTTCTCCACAAAAGGCTGTTGGTAGATACTATTTATTACCTACAAACCAACATCTCCCCCAGAAAATGTTGGGGCATATGGTTCTAGTAGAGTGCATATTCTTATAATCTGTAAGACTATGTGATCTTATGCACAGTAGTAATGTTGTACATGTGTGTGTTCCATGTAATGATACAGAGATCAGTAAATTAATCTAACCCTTAAAGGGATATAAAACAATTTGAAATTCTAAAAATAAAATACGGAAGGTTAAAAGATATTTACAGACTTTACAATATGCTTTCATTATTCATATCCCCCTTTTTCTGTAAGTTAAATCCACACAGAAGACTAAACTCGCTGCATATATTTCTCTAATTGGCCTAGGTAGAAGTAATACAAAACATTGACTATTTTGCTAACAAAATGACACTGGCAAGCCTTGTAAACTCGGACTCGGAATAATAAATCAGTAATTAATTTGGATTTGCTCAAATGGTTTGTGTGGGTGGAGGGGGTTGGCCATCAATTGAAGCAAACAAGGTGTTAATGTCTTCATAAAGTTTTTATACTTTACAGTGGATTATCCAGCATTTTTGGCTGTCTAATTGCAGTTAAACAGCTGCCAAAACAGTTGACACTATCTAAGTTTTAGTTTTGAACTAGCAAAAATTATACTGAACCAATTAACAACTTTTTTGTATGCTATTAATGTATTCAAGCATGTGAAGATTTTTAAAACATGTAAAAGACACATATATTCAATAAAAAATATTATATGTATAATTGTATGTAATGTATGTAGATTTGCTGAACAACATACTTTCAAACACTAATTCTCTTTTAAAAGCTACCAGGTTCTAAAATGACCAAGTTATTTACAAAGCTGAAGCCAAAACTCGTTATACTATCCAAATGTATTGACTTTTTGCACTAACAAGGTATTGTATTGTATGCCCCTTTAATGCCACGCTCACATTGTATGAACATGTCATACTATAATATGTACAATATATTTTTTGTAAGACCTATAAAATGTTTCTGGGTAGGAAAAGAACTTGTAGGAAGTATTCTTCTTAATAGCCAGAAACAACTTTGCTGTATAGATTGTCTAGCATACAAGCAGCATTCCATTTAGCCTACTTTTGGGTATTATAATTTGTTTTTGTTAGCATCACTAAATCAAGAGAGTCCATAAGGTTATCTACTGCAAAGTCTACCTGTGTAGTTGGCTGGAGTAATGCTTCTCAAGGGAAATTAAAGAAGAACCATTTTTTTGCAGTTCTTTAGGCAGTCACTGTGTCATTGGCTTAGACTTCTATTTTGCGATGTAATTTAAAAGGTTATGCAGACATCCTTTGCTGTGTTGTTGTATTAATACATACATAGTGCAACCTGGTAGTTATTTGCTTTACTATAAATAATTTTATTTAGGGTGAAATCCGTTAAAATATGTTAAGGTTACATTACTTTAGAAATTACTAAAATGAACGAAAGAATCAATCAATCAATTAATTGACAATAAATTCCACACATTTTTAAGAAGTTCAAATATACAATCAAAATATGTTTGGTGTTGTAGCCATATTGTTGTTAGATTTTACTTGTGGTTAAAAAATAATATAATAAAAACTGAAATTTTTGTCAGACTTTTTTTTTCTTTCTTTTTTTACATTGTGTAGCTATTATTATGTATAGCTCATAAATGTTCTCCTAAAGGTCATAACTGGGTTATGTATATATTGACCCACTCTCATTAAAGATGTTCAAAATATGTTGCAAACACAACCAAAAATAAATTATTTTATATGCATCACATATTAAAATATATTAGCTTTGGACTCACTTATGGGATTTGTCTTGACATATGGGCTGGTAACACACCCTGGCTAAAATATGACACTAAAAACCCGTTTATTCAAATGTATGGTTGTAGTGCTTAGATATTTGAGATATTAATTTGCAAGAAGTACAATAGAATGCATTTATTAACGGACATTAAACACTGGTAGGTATTTTCTCTAGTAGCTCATTTAAAAATGCCCCAAACCGGCCCCAGTAGGGGAGATACAATAAGGTAACAGATTTTTAAACTATTAGAATCCTATGATACAATATTGTGACACCTGTTACTTTATGGAGACTAACATTTTCCATGTATTGCTTCAATATTTATTCAACAAATATAATTAAAAATAATTAACAGCATTAGTATTCTTAAGCTAATTTTTGCTTTTTTAACATACATATGCATTTATTTCGTTTTTAATGTTCCATTAAAGCAACTGTTTTGAACTGAACATAGTTTTACACGAACATAAATGAATGTGTTTGCTTCCAACACTTACTTTTGGTCCAATTGTGTTATGTGGGTGGAGTCATGAAAAGGATAGGACCACAAGTGTGCTATGGGTGGGACTGGGTGTGTTGTGGGTGGATTGGGTGGAGTTAGAAGAGATAGAACTGGGCAGTCCCTGGGAAAGTTGCAACATCCGAAACAGTTTGGAGGTAAGTGATTGGTTTAGAGTGTTAAAATGTTTTATTTCATCACAAAATTCTGTGTTGTTTTAAAATTAAATATGTACTGAATTTATATGTCTTGGCTTGTTAATTCCATACAGCATGGAACAAGATTATTTGTATAAGTCATTAATTATAATTACTATGTAATTGTATGTTGTAAGCTCAATGAACATATGGAAAGAAAACATATAGTAATGTGCATACTAGTACCGTATAATAGAACAATAACTGTTTTTGTATTACTGTCAAAAGTGTAACATAGCATATCACTGTGTTTAAGATAATGTGACATACAATTCAAGTAGTATTCTGCTGTGCAACAACATACTACTTGCCATTGGCTGCTACATATGGCATTAAAAATGTCTGGTTTTGCTTTTAACACAAAGACCAACATCATTTGCACACACACAGTGTTAATCTCTATCCTTACTCCAGCATTAACTTGTAAGTATGCTCTCTGGACTGGGAACGGAGCATGTCTACCAATCAGCTGCCTGCAGTGCTGATAAAATAAGGATAAAAGAGCTGTTCTTGTGCACTTTGCATTGCAAAGTGCTTTACAATGGTTGACTTCTATGTCTCTTTAAGTTTTATTTGGCCTACAATATACTGTTAAACCTGATAATTACCTAATAAAACACTCTTATGTATATGCAGTGAAAGACCACAGACTAATTCTGTTTAATAATCCACCAGCTGCCATAGTTCCTTGAAAAGGCTCTAGAGGGGTAATTTAGACAGCCAAACCTTGCACAGCTGACTTCAGGGGAACCATTGTTAAAAAATAAAGGGTGGGTTAAGGGGTAATAAAACTATAGTCTCAAATCAATATGTATCACTGTCACAGGTTCTGCAGATTTTTAACCCTGTGAAAATGCAACATCCTGTTCAATTGAAAGTTTCCAATTACTGACCCAGATCCATGGAGAACGTTCTCTGTAGCAGAAAAACGCCAGTTTCTCTTTTATTCTATGATTCTGTTATGATAATGTGGGGATTTTTGTTTTCCATTTGAAAAACTAAAATAAAAAAACTCCATTGTTAGTAGTGAACAGACTGCATTTATATTAATGTAATACACATATTATAATAAAGTGTATGGAGCTATTGTAATATTGCACATTCCTCCCTTTGTAATTTTTCCATATTAGTACCATTTATTTTGTGATATAAGTATTTTTTTTAAGTTCAACTGTTTTTTTTTGTTTGGTTTTATAAAAGGGATTTTTATGTATGTTTTATACATACATAGTAATTATCAACAATCAAGCACTGCACGATCCCCAAACATAATAAATGTTTTAAAAGCATTTAGTTCATTTTGTACTTAAATGTATAAGCCATCCAATTCATCATCTAGATATTTTTTTTGCTGTGGACAGAATACAAGGTTTTTTTAACAACATGAACAAACTCATTGGGCTTATTTTGTGTGATTAAACCTGAACGTATTTACAGGGATCCTTGACAATTTGCTGATCTTAGAGCCTGTACAATGTGATATATGTTTATGAATATGCTTTCATTATGTTTGTAACTACATGTCCTTTTATTGGCAATCACCATTTACGTTCTTAATTTTTGTGTTGCATGAGCTAGGGCTGGTTAGGGTGTCACTATTCTCCTTTTTCCTTTTTAAAGGGACGGTTTACTTTAAAATGTTTATTGTTTAAAAAAGATAGATAATCCCTTTGTTACCTATTCCCAAATTTTGCATAACCAGCAATATTATATAAATACACTTTTTATCTCTGTGATTATATTGTATCTAAGCCTTTGCAAACTGCCCCCTTATTTCTGTTCTTTTGGCAGACATGCATTTTAGTCAATTAGTGCTGACTCTAAATTACTCCAAAGCGTGAGCAGATTGTTATCTATATGACACACATGAACTAGCACTGTCTAGCTGTGAAAAATTGTCAAAATGCACTGAGATAAGGGGCAGCCTCCAAGGGTTTAGAAATTAGGATTTGAGCATACCTAGGTTTAGCTTTTAACAAAGAATACCAAGAGAACAAGGCTAATTTGATGAAAAGTAAATTGAACAGTTGTTTAAAATTGCATGCCCTATAAGAATCATGAAAGTTTAATTTTGACTAGACTGTCTCTTTAATATTTGTTTGTTTTTTGTCCCCCGTGCACAGTAGACCCCTATGGAGTTATTTTTTATCCTATATATAGGAGTTTTAAGTAAGACTAGCTATGAAGCCTAACCTCTCTTCTACTCATTTCTAGGTTGTGAAAAGATTAATGATTTTATTTAAAGGGACAGTAAACACCTTGTAATTAGAAGACATTTCTGTTGTATTGCTATATTATTACATATCAGCCTAGTCTTAAAGTGAATGTCAATTTTGATGCCCGGTTTTTAAAAATTTGATTAAAAACAGGGGCACTTTAATTCATCAAAATTTACATTTCACTCCTGTTGAGAAAAAAAAACTTACCTTTTAATCTTTACAGCAGCTCCAGCTTCCTCCGGTTGTTGCAAGCCATTTCTGATGTCAGAAATGATGGATAGGTCATCCTCCAATCACGGCTTCCCCCCCGGGGAATCAGTGTCTGATTCAACACCGTGATTTGAGGAAGCCGGATTCCTAATTTTAGACTCAGGAAGAGGCTATTGCAACTGCTAGTGCAACGTTGCCCCCTGCAGATTCGCGGCCGCTAGCAGGGAGGTGTCAATCAACCCGATCGTATTTGGCGATGTCTGTCCACCTCCTCAGAGCAGGCGGACAGGTTATGGAGCAGCGTTATTTAGACCACTGCTCCATAACTCGTGTTTCTGGCAAGTCTGAAGGCTCGCCAAAAACACGGGCCCTCAAGCTCCATACAGAGCTGGATAGATAGGCCCCATAGTATTTGTTTAATATTAATTTTGCCAATAACAAGAAGATGTTTAGTTTAACCCTTTTGATGCCATCAAGTTTTTAACTTTTTATATAAGTAGTAGTATTTACCTATTCCTACTGTTCCATGCTTACCAGCCTCTAAGCTCTCAATCCTTAAATATGGCAGTGACCTCTCCTGGATGACCACCACAATGAAGAAATCAAATTACTTTTTAACAAGTTTTCCCTCTCCTTTACCATTTTCTAATTTAGCAGTGACCTTTCCAAGATGACCACACACCAATAAAAGTTAAATAATGCAGACATGTTATAGCTAAACATTCACTCTTTATGGCAATGGCCAGCTTGGAAAGATTGCCACCACAATTGTGAAGATGTGATATTATTATTATTATTATTATTATTATTATTATTATTATTATTATTATTATTAACAATATTATTATTTTGCCATACAACTGGTCATATATTCTTAAATTCAAAGTCAAACAGTTTTTAGTACATAGACCATTATCCTTTCATTAGGAACATATATTTTAGTGCCTACCAATATTTAAAGGGACAGTCTCCTCCAAAAGTGTTATTGTTTCAAAAGAAAGACAATCCCTTTATTACCCATTCCCCAGTTTTGCATGACCTACACTGTTATATGAATACACATTTTACCTCTGTAATTACCTTGTATCTAAGACTCTGTAGACTGCCCACTTATTTCAGTTCTTTCGACAGTTTTGCATTTAGCCAATTGGTGCTGACTCATAGGTAACTCCATTGGAGTGAGCACAATGTTATCTTTATGACACACATGAACAAGCACTGTCTAGCTGTAAAAAAACTGTCAAAATGCCCTGAGATGAGAACATTTTATGATAAATAGTAAATGATAAAAAGTGGTTTAAAATTGCATGCCCTATCTGAATGATGAAAGTTTAATTTTGACTAGACTGTCCCTTTAACCCATCATAGAACAATTGGACAAATGGAAGCTGTATCCTTATGGGGTTAAGCAACTCAGGACTCACATGGATATAATTATTCCTTTCTGTGTTGGTGTATCAAATCTCAAATGGCTTGAGTTATTTTCTAATATTGTAGGCATCATATGAGTAATCTTTATATATAAAAATGAAAACAATATACAGAGGTGCAAGATGGAAAAAAAAACACACAATATTCTGTACAAATGAACTAAGAACTGATACTCTCCTTTAGGTCAGACCGCAGCCTTCTTGCAGTCTCTCCCTTGTGACTGTGTATAGATAGATAGTAGTAGTAGATGGCGCTGGTCTATTGAGTGATTTTTTCTAGTAAGTGAAGAGAAAAAAGGCTTGATGCATATATTGAAGCCAATTAATATGGGTGCAGTATACTCACTCCATAAGATGAATCTTTACAGCTGAAAGGAACCTGTGGACTCTTGCCATCTGACGCTACGTTCCCTTTCAGCTGTAAAGATTCATCTTATGGAGTGAGTATACTGCACCCATATTAATTGGCTTCAATATATGCATCAAGCCTTTTTTCTCTTCACTTACTAGAGAAAATCACTCAATAGACCAGCGCCATCTACTACTACTATCTAATCTTTATATATGTCTATGAGATTCAATGTAGCCTTTTATGAATGTACATACTTCATTGAAAAGAATTCCAAGTATCAAAAACCAAATGAAGTTGGCGCAGTATTATTTGTATGTTGAAAAACTATATTGACAGTTTTCTGCCTTTGATCGGGCTCTTACTTTATCTCACCATGCCTCTACTTTTATGTTACATGGCCTTTATATTGCATAACATCTTCTTTCCATAGTTCTGGCATCTTAATATGTATCTTCTTTGCTCACTGCAGTCCTTATTACAAAGAACAGCTTTTTAATCTGACCTCCCGCAAACACAATATGCATCGCTCAAAGAAATTAAACATTCCGCTTTTGTTGTTTGGTATTATCTATACAGAAACTCAAGGGATATTTACTTATTTGCTTAGTTGTTTATTTGGGAACAGCAAACCATCTGTGAGTACTTCATTCTACACATTTAAATGACTGCTACCAGCTGGAAGTAAAAATACATCCGATTCCCTAACATTTTTGTTCCAATTGGTAACAGTCTGATGAGTATGTGGTAAAAGGAAAACGTATGCTAAGCTGCTTTACCAACTGAAAAAAATTAAGACATTCCAAAGGAACTTACATTCTATTTTTTAAGTACTTTCTAATGAAACTTAAAAAAAATCTGTAGTCTGCATCTCAGCAAATGTTTTAAAGGGACATTGTACACTCGATTTTTCTTTGCATAAATGTTTTGTAGATGATCCATTTATGTAGCCCATCTTGGAATGTTTTTGTAAAAATGTAAAGTTTTGCTTATTTTTCAATAACATTGTGCTGATTTTCAGACTCCTATCCAAGCCCCACAGTTTCAGATGTATTAATGCGTTTACAGACTACTGCTGGGTTCTGTTTGTATAATCTGTCTTTCATATGCAGGAAAGGGGGAGGGAGTGTCTGCTCCCAGCCCCTTTCACTGGGCGTTCCAGCTAACCTCATCAACAGTGCTAAACTTGGAGCTTCTAAGTAATTTTTAATTATACTGGATTTTTATATCAGTATCTGTGCATATTATTCTTGATAGTAGTGTCTATTACATGCAGTTACATGGAAATGGGTGTATACTGTCCATTTAAAGGGAAAAACACATGATTAATATACAGAACACACTTTTAAACAACTTTCTAATTTGCTTTGTATCCTTTGTTGAAAAAAATACCTAGGTAGGATTAGTTGCTGGGAGCTAACTACTGATTGATGGCTGCACAAGTATGTCTCTTGTCATTGGTTAACCAATGTGTTCAGCTAGCTTCCAGTCGTGCATTTCTGCAGCTTCAATAAAGTATACTAAGAGAATGAAGCAAAATTGAAAGTTGTTTAAAATTATATACTTTATCTGTAATTTCCATTTAATATATATTTGGTATTGTAGGTGGTTAAACATATACAGCTAGATTACGAGTTTTGAGCACTATAGGGAAATTAACGACCGCCACAAAAGTGGTGGTATTTAACCTCCCTATAGCTCTGCTTTTACAAGTTTACAAAAAGCAGGCTTGCGCGGGCAATATGGTGGCGTTGAGCTCCATGCTTCACCCAAATACAAGCGCTGCTTTGATATGCTCGTGCACAATTTCCCCATAGACATCAATGGGGAGAGCCGGCAAAAAAAAAGCCTAACACCTGCGATCGCTGAAACAAAAGCTCCGTAACGCAGCCCCATTGATGTCTATGGGGAAAGAAAAAGTTATGTTTAAACCTAACACCCTAACATAAAAACCACGTCTAAACACCCCTAATCTGCCGCCCCTAACATCGCCGCCACCTACATAAAACTATTAACCCCTAATCTGCCGCTCCCAATATCGCCCCACCTAAATACACTTATTAACCGCTAATCTGCCGCCCTTAACATCGCCGCCACCTACATTACAGTTATTAACCCCTAATCTGCCGCCCCCAATGTTGCCACCACTATACTAAAGTTGTTAACCCCTAAACCTCTGGCCTCCAACATCACTAAATATATTAACCCCTAAACCTAACCCTAACGTAACCCTAACCCTAAGCATAACCCTAACTTAACTCTGAACCTAACACCCCCTAACTTAAATATAATTAAAATCAATCTAAATAAAACTTACAATTATTAACTAAATAATTCCTATTTAAAACTAAATACAAACTTACCTGTAAAATAAAACCTATGCTATCTACAAAATAACTAATAGTTATATTGTAGCTATCTTAGGTTTTATTTTTATTTCACAGCTAAGTTTGTATTTATTTTAACTAAGTAGACTAGTTAGTAAATAGTTATTAACTATTTACACACTACATAGTAAATACTAATTTACCTGTAAAATAAAACCTAACCTGCCTCACACTAAAACCTAACATTACAATAAAATTAAATAAATTAAATTAATCAAATACAATTATCTAAATTACCAAAAAAATAAACACTAAATTACACAAAATAAAAAAACAAATAAAAATAAAAATGAATTATTCCTAATCTAATAGCCCTATCAAAATAAAAAAGCCCACCCAAAATAAAAAAAACCCTAGCTTACACTAAACTGCCAATGGCCATTAAAAGGGCCTTTTGTGGGGCATTGCCCCAAAGAAATCAGCTTTTTTACCTGTAAAAGAAATACAAACAACCCCCCAAAAACCCACCACCCACACAACCAAACCCCCCAAATGAAATTCTATCTAAATAAACCTAAGCTAACCATTGCCCTGAAAAGGGCATTTGGATGGGCATTGCTCTTAAAAGGGCATTTAGCTCTTTTACATTGCCCAAACCCTAAGCTAAAAATAAAACCCACCCAATAAACCCTTAAAAAAACCTAACACTAACCCCCGATGATCCACTTACAGTTTTCGAAGAGCGGACATCCATCCTCATCCAGTCGGGAAGCGGCGGAATAGGAGTTAATATTTTTTAAAGTGGCAGCAATATCGGGAGCAACAGATTAGGGGTTAATAAATGTATTATAGTGTTTGCGATGCAGGAGGGCCTTGGTTTAGGGGTTAATAGATAATTTATGGGTGTTAGTGCACTTTTTGACACTTTAGTTATGAGTTTTATGGTACAGCTTTGTAGCATAAAACTCATAACTACTGACTTTAGATGGCGGTACAGATCTTGTCATTTTAGGCTGTAACGCTTGCTTTTTAGCCTAACCGCAAAACTTGTATTACTGATGCTATGGGAGTCCCATTGAAAAAATGACTTTTCTTAAAGTGCGGTACTGACGTTGCATTAAGGCCAAAAAGGTGTGCGGTACAGCTATTCTGACAAGACTTGTAATAGCGGCGTTAGGGAAAAAACATTGTTATGGGCCATAACGATGCTTTTTGAGTCATAACGCAAAACTCGTAATCATCTGGGGGTCACTAATTTAAAATGTTCTATGTAATTGCTGCATTCAAATGTTCCTATAAAGGGAACTATACAGACCCATGTGGTCATCCCCAAAGAGAGGTCCAAATAAACAGCCAAAGCCCACTGTAGAGCAGCAATGCGAATCCAGAGTTGAACATAGCCACAAGGGTGTATTCTGGCCTTGGCCAACTGGGCCCAAAATTATTGTTACAAACAAACCAAGAGGCTTACCCATAGTCTCACTTTACGGCATCTTTAGACTGTTCAAGATGCATTAGTTGATCTGTAATAAATGTTATACTTTTATGAGGCTTTTGCATTATTATAGTATGTCTTGAGTTCCTTTGGTATGAAAAATTAAATAAATTCTAAAAAAAAAATTAAATAACATTCTAGTGAGAATGTTGTAAAGGTTTAAAAAGCAAAACGTGATTACAAGGCACATTACAAAACTCAATATCTCTATGCTCTTGTTATGATCTAATTGAACGCAGATGGTTTTCAATTTGACTTTTCATTAAAAAAAGTTTTTTTAGGCACCCACCACAAAGTTAAAAGAATCATTATTCTTATAAATCAATAGCTGTTATAATTCATGACATATTTTCTTAAACAAACAATCTAAAAAGAAATAACTGATTTTGATATGACATTAAACACATATCATGGTCTACATTGGCACTTACACTGCTGAGGATATTAATATGCAAAAGGTTATCCAATTATTATTTGCCCTGCTGTTTTCTGGCAGATTGTTAATGCTGGGATGTGAAACAACACTCATAATGTGAAAGGTCGGCATCTTTGTGGCTAGCTGTTATGAGATAACACACCTGTCATCTTTTTAAGTTTACTATGCTCCCAAACTAATATAATGTACAAAAGTGACTACTAACTTGGCAAATGTACAAAAGCAGAGTGAATAGTAAGATCTATAGCAGATGGCAAGACAATTACATTTATTTTATTTTATAATTTTTGGATGCTTGATTAAAAATGTAGAATTGTATATCTTTGTGCAGCCTTTTTTTTTTTTTTTTTAACTGTAGCATGTGCTAATCTGTTTGGTTTGAACTTAGTGAATGTGATGCATGTCAAGGGCTTCCTTTAAAAGCTTTGGAATGTAACACAAGAAATTAGCATTCATTAGAGCAGTAAAGATTACATTTTTAAATGCTAAAGTTTGACTTGACCCCCATAATATAAATGTTTTATAAAAGATGGATAGATAGATAGATAGATAGATAGATAGATAGACAGATAGATAGATAGATAGATAGATAGATAGATAGATAGATAGATAGATAGACTTGTTTAACCTACTCTATCTTGCTTAAAGTTTTTTCTGCCTGGTGCTATAAAGCTTGTTTAAAAAAACTTCAAAATTTTACAAAGCCAAAATAAATATATTAAATGAAAGTAAAATATACAATAATAGTTAGCTCATTTAATAATAATGTATTAAATAAATATATTAAATGAAAGTAAAATATACAATAAAAGTTAGCTCATTTAATAATAATGTATTAAAATGCATTAATATTTTTTTTTTACTTTTAAAATCTAATATTACTTTATCAATATTATTATTATTATTATTATTATTGATAATACAAATTATTATATTATTATAAACTAATAATGTTATGTAATCTAGTAGCAAGTCAGCTGATTTGTTTTACTTTTTAATTCAAAGTTTATTTGAACTTATTTTGGCTGAGCAAAAAGGTTATGAATGATAACTTTATCGACAGACATGCATTTTGAGAATAGCTTATTTGGAGAATTCAGCTACTTCAGTCTATGTCAGGCTGTTTACAATTAGTGCAAGTTCATAGGGCTGTGAACTTTTATAAGATCAAGAATTTGCTGAAAATTACAAAGTTTGTAACAGAGTGATATGATTATTGACTCAATGTATCATGTAGCAAGTGGACAAGGTTCCCAGATAGAGAACTTGTCTGCATACATGTTCAGTAAGCAGGCAGCATAAGATCTTGCCACCAGTGCTAGTTCATAGTCAGCAAGCTCACATGATTGATCTTGCAATGCAAGGACTCCAAAGTTGCCTCCGCACCTTGATAAATTGAGCCCTATATGTTTTTCAATAGGACATGGGACAGACTATATGCACATCCTTGTTTTTATCTGCAACTAAAAAAGATAATAAGTTAGGAGAAAGGAAAACATGTTCATCATATTAAATCAGTAATAAATGGGAAAAATAGTAAAAAAAAAATGTAAATTACAATAGTAATGGTTAAGCAGTCAAATAATACATAACAAAATGTCACTGAAGAAAGGCAAATACTTTATATTTTGTAGAGATAAAAGAAGTGCAAAGTTATATTGAGAATAATCTGTTGTATGTAAGTAATAAATAAGGTGAATAAAATAATCATAACAGAACATGAGATTCATTTCCATAGTGATTGTTTCACTTGATGATAGAGCATTGCATTCGTGGAAACGTATAATTAAACCACATAATAGTAATTATAGTATTTCAATTATATGCTAAAGGGAATTTTTAAAATGAAAATACTTGAATTATATAAAATGATGCTAAATTAAAATTTGGTTATAAAGTGTCATCATACAGAGGAACAAAGACATACTTTTTTTATGAGAAGAAAACATATTCATATTCAATATATGTCTGACAAATCAAAGGGTGCAGGAGAGAGAGAGTGAGATATGTAAAAAACAAAACAAAAAAAACCACACACATAAACTATAGAAGTACAAGTATGGACTCTGTAGAACCATGTGCATATAGGATCCCCCTTGTGTATCAAGTTCTAGAAAGGTCTGTAAAGTAGCTTTAGGATACAGTGCATGAAATTATGACGATCATTTGCTATCAAGTTGCAGTGAGTCTTTCTGTACTTTTCAAGGTCTGGGAAGACATCTTATTGTCGAAAGAATGATGGTTGTCTGGTGAGTGGGTTGACTAATTAAAGATTGAAGCTCTGTCTATGTATTTAGTGGAGACTCTGGAAAGACCTTATTGGGGATTAGTTAAATTGGACTGTGAGTTTAATGAGTATATGTACTCTTTATACTTTATAATCTCTATTCCTTTATCCTCATCAAACCCATTATCTCCTTTTACACTAACATGTTGGACTTTATGCTCTATCATCACACTTGTGAAATAATTTCATTGACATACTTCATACAAATTAAGAACGTACTTAATTAGAAGTTGGGCACTTCTAAAATACATACCAGAGAACGTATCCGGTTCACATTATATACCTTTATTCATTTGTGATTGGCTGATGACTGTCATATGATACAAGGGGAGGGAAAATGGAAGCAACTTTGAATTTTTTTTAGAAAAAAACCCAGCTATTCATTTGAAATTCAGAGTAAGTGTTATTAAGTGCAATGTCTTTCTAGTATGCATTTGTATATTATGCAACTTGTCCTTGAAGTACATAGAACTAAATGGACTTACAGTCATCATTCTGGAAAATTTTATTTGGTCAATATCAATCTTAAAGGAACACTGTACCCAAAAAATTTCTTTTGTGATTCAGATTGAGCATGAAATTTTAAGCAACTTTCTAATTTACTCCTATTATCATATGTTCTTCATTCTCTTGGTATCTTTAGTTGAAATGCAAGAATGTAAGTTTAGATGCCGGCCCATTTTTGGTGAACAACCTGGGTTGTCCTTGCTGATTGGTGGATAAATTCATCCACCAATAAAAAAGTGCTGTCCAGAGTACTGAAACCAAAAAAATGCTTAGATGCCTTCTTTTTCAAATAATGATAGCAAGAGAACGAAGAAAAATTGATAATAGGAGTAAATTAGAAAGTTGCTTAAAATTACATGCTCTTTCTGAATTACAAAAGAAAAAATTTGGGTACAGTGTCCCTTTAATTTTGTGTGGTTTAAAAAATAAAAATGTGATACTTCTATTCCCAGTTGCCAAAATTAAGACACATCAATTCCCAGTTGCCAAAACATGCTGATAAAAGCTTTTCTTGGTCGAATAAATGGGGTGGAAACTATGGATCATACAAAAAAAGCATATTCATTATTTGTTTATTGCATTTTCTTTCATCCGGAGTAGTTTACAGAGTTTTAACTGGAAAAAGTGTGTTATTACAGGCAATATCGGTCATGTCTCTTGAAATGAAGCTAGGGAAAATATTAAATGATGTTGGCAGTGAATTGAGAGAATATTTTAACTTAATAGATTTTTTTAAGAAAAGTGATAAAGGAATTTAAAGAATACATTTTGATTACATTTATAATTAGACCGCTAGACAGTACCAATCTCAAGACAATGTGATTTAAATCTCTTAACAGAAATAATAAGAATCAGACTACAAGAATAGCTACACACACAAATAAATTGCTGTGTCTATGTTCGTTACTAGAAATAAAGTTTGTTACAAAATCTATCTTGTTTTAGTCAATTGAAGCTTTCGATTCCCTTTGCCCCAGGTTCTGCAAACTATCTAGCAGGTCACAGACCTCACAGGGCGATCCTTACTGAATTATTAAAAATAAAATCTAAACAATAGCAGTCTCTGCTAGCTGCATGCAATGTGATGTTTCACTGTATTTGCTTTTAGTGTGGAATCTAATATCCAATATTGTCTTGTATTTTTTTAGCCAATTTTGACATTATTCTCCTGGGGAAAAGCTAATTTATAGGTGGGAGATAATAGTGGTGATTGAGAATTAAAGGGACATTAAATAATTTTAAATTTTAATATAAAATGCTTAAATATGTGTAGTAAAGAAACAAAAGAAATATACTTTAATTATTAATTTTGCTCTCTTGTAATTTAACACTAAAAATGGATGACTTGACCATTTCTTATTAAAAAGAAAGGTGAACATTTTAAATCATAAGTTTCCTTTATCTTATATCTTCTGTTTAGATAAATTAGGAACCGGTAAAGAGGCTGCATGGAGTACAGTAATGTGAAATGAATTTTAAAGCTTTAACTGCTCGACCATTTCCACTCCTGTGCTGAGCTGTTTTTCATTTTTTAGATGCTGCTCAAATTTAGGCCCTACTTTAGGACAATTTTCAGTAATTTTAATAAGCAACTAAACTATAGTGTGTGTTTTTTTTTCCTATCAAACTTTATAGTAAAAAAAAGGGGTTTTCCTCATTTAAATAAGGGCATTTTGATATGTTAAATAACTTTGATCTACACATAGAGCTTCCCATTAGCCTCTATTCAAATAAATGTATGTGTAGTCACACCAGGTTATTACTATTACCACAGCTATCAGCCTTGTTATTAAAACTTATATAGGGGCTTTATTTGAAAGAGGGGCTTCTGGGCTTTAAAACAAGGAGTCTTGTGGATCTTTAGGCATTTTTGATCCCTTAATTACAAAAATGTGCATTTTAAACTTGTTTTTATAATGCATGACTTTAATTAATACCCCAAAAACCTTGAGCCCATTAGTTAATGTGCACTGTGAGTTTTTAGCCATAAGAGATACTAAATTAATAAGATGATATATACTCTTTTTACTTTATAAACTCTATTCTTTCATCCTTGTCAATCGCCTTCTGTCCTTTTCCTCCAACCTTTTAGGCTTTATCCTCTTCCACCACACTTGGTCTTCTACAAAAATAATTTAATTGACGTACGTCATAAAAAAGTAGAACTTAACTCATTAGCATTAGGTCACTTCTGATTTATATGCCAGAAAAAGTATCTGGTAAATAAGACAGATTTTCTACTGTACCATCTTCAACAAAAGTCAGATCAGATCTCGTTATCTTATCACTCAAATGCTTCCCTTTCTTATCTCTGTCTCTGTACAATACTTAGAAAGAACAATTGAAAATTAACATGTTAGCACTTTATCTCTTCCGCCTCCCACTGTGAGTGTAATTTTTTCTGCTGGTTGTGTTTACACAGTTTCTTAATAGCATTTTCCTAGGTATAGAAACTTTCAGTATGGGTAGGGATTCTACAGGCTAAATCAGCTATTTAAAATACCAATATTAAGGCTAAGGAGCTATTTGTAAACAATTTGATACATGCCAGCAGATAAAATGGATCATTGGGAACAAATTAAAGGGACAGTTCACCCCAAAATTTTCTCCCCTTTAAATTGTTCCCAGTGATTAATTTTACCTGCTGGAGTGTTTTAAATTGTTTACTAGTAGCTACTTTATCCCTATTTTGGCATTTGAAATAGCTGATTTAGCCTGTGGTATCCCAACCTATACTGAAAGTTTCTATACTGGAGTATATTCTATTGAATAGCCTAAGTAAACACAGCCAGCAGAAGAGATTACACTCTCAGTCGGGGGGGCATGATAGTTAAGTAATAAAAAATAATTTTCCATTGTTCTCTCTAAAATTGGGCTTTGGTTTTCTAGACAAATTACCTGAAGCTCAACCCATTGTAATAGGCTGTGGTTTAAAAGCACAAAATCAGCTACTTCATATACAAAAATAAACCGAAAAATGCAATACATTTTATACTCTGCAGCTAGTATAACAAGTCATTGAAAATATATTCATATAAAAACAATTTTACAGTGCACTGTCCCTTTAAAGGAGAGAACGTTTTTGGGTAAACTGTCCCTTTAATTCAGAAGATGAGCATGATCACATACTACAAACTGAAATCAATTAAAAAAAATAAAATTAAAAAAAAAACTGTGCTGCTTTTAAAAATATATCCTTTAATATCTCATTTTTTTTTAATTGGCCCCTTACAAGATATCAATATGTACTCTTTTAGGGTTCTCACATAAAAAAATCATATTAGAGTATTACACTCATATAATAACATATTGATTTAAAAAATATATCAGTTTGGCTTTATTCATGTGTCCTTATCCCAGATAAATCTGCCCGATTCATTTCACAGTAAGTGCAAGACATTGTGGCTTGTAGGCCTCTCCAGGTCTCTGTTTAACCATTAAATCATAAGGTGTTGGGCAAAGCTGAAAATTTGAATCATCAGAGAAGATTACCTGAAATCGGCATATTAATAAGGACGCATGAATTAAGCCACATACAAGGTTATTCTGGGAGAAAACTTTCTTCCTAATACTCAGACAATGTTCCCCAGCTCTAAGGATTCCATTCCACACAGCCAGGTCAATCAAGGTGTGGATGGAGGACCATCAGATCAAGACCCTGTCATGGCCAGCCCAATCTCCAGACCTGAACCCTATTGAAAACCTCTAGAATGGGATCACAAGGAAGATGGATAGTCATAAGCCAGATGGATAGTCACAAGCCATCAAACAAAGCCAAGCTTCTTGAATTTTGGCGTCAGGAGTGTCATAAAGTCACCCAAAAGCAATATGAAAGTTTGGTGGAGAGCATGCCAAGATGCATGAAAGCTTTGATCGGAAATTAGGGTTATTCCACGAAATATTGATTTCTGAACTCTTGATAAGTTAAAACATTAATATTGTGTTGTTTGAAAATGTATATGAACTTGTTTTATTTGTATTATTCAAGGTCTGAAAACATATTTTTGTTATTTCGACCAGTTGTCATTTCCTGCAAATAAATGCAGTAAATGAAAATATTTTTTATTTTGAAACTGATAATTTTGCAGTGGCCTCTTCATATTTTCAAGAGCGGTATATATATATATATATATATATATATATATATATATATATATATATATATATATATATATATAAATATAGAAATATATATGTTAAATTAAAAATGTAATTTTCCTAAGTGAAGAACTAATTGAAGTATTCCTAATGCAACTTCAGCTTTAGCGCAGTTGGCCTAGCACACCTTCGGGTTAAAGCTTTTTCAGCACTCCCCATAGTAGTCACTGAGGAAGTTAGAGCAGTTGTGATATCTGACATCTGTATGTTAGTCTTTTGCTCATGAGCTGCATTTTTACTTTCAACTTGTAATATCAGAGCAAATATGGGGTTCCCTGTTGATTTACCTTGAACACAGTTAGTGCTCAAGAGTGTGTGCACTGTCCCTTTAAGCAACTATATCTAGTACCTTTTTGTTGACCACACATCTAGGCATTACTAAATGATTACATTAAATAAATAAAACACAGACACAAACCATGGGTGAAAAAGGCCGCAGCCCGCATTTATTAAAATTAAATGAAGATCAAAACTTTATTCAAATACACCAACTTCATTTAAAGGCATCAGCCAGGCATGCCCCCAGCTAAAATCTCTCCCCATATCTGAGGAGGTACCCACAATAATATTCCACTTTTTAGGCTAGCACCCCGCCACTGCACGAATTACAATCGTGCACTAACCCACAGGGCTAAGGCCTTTATCACACCTTCGCTTAAATTAAAATTAAACAAATGAAGCCCAATCTCATTAAGGTGAACACCATCTTTTAAAAAGAAACATCTGCCCGTTTCACCTTCGAACTCTACATGACAAATTGCACAACCACCCAATTTTGCAACGAAACTGGAAATAGTCCTATTAACTTTCTTTCTGGAGCAGTCCAATTTCCTAACATCCCAGGCTGATCTCCAGCAAAGTCTGCATTCTATGTCACCGTGATATGAGGAAATAATTCCTTTAATCTAATAATGTCCCACTTAATCATATCTATTAACTTTTTCTGGGACATAAAACCAAGGTCATTGCCCCCCGCATGAATGACAATAATATCAGGAGGGTGGAAAAGCCTAGCCCAACTAATAACATGTCCCACCAATTGATCCCACCTCAAACCCCTAATGCCAAACCATTTAATAAAAACATTCTCAAATGAGCAACAAAGTTGGGACCCCACATCTTTACATGAAGCAGCTTTCCTCGCCCAGTAAATATAGGAGTGCCCAACGATCCAACAATGCGGGGGACCTGCTGAAACAAAAAACTATCACACTAAATCTGGCCTGACATATAACTTGAAGCAACCAGACTTCCACCTTCTGATCCTTTTCACCACACCTTCATTCAAACCCAAAATACTCGCATTCCGTAGCTGCCCCAATCCTAAAGGAATGGCATCCAAAATCCCTACTATCGACTCCAATCTCAACTAACGCTTTCTTCAACACTGCTTCACACTGAAAACGAGATAAACATGACCCATCTTTGTGGATTAACAAAGCCCTACCCTTTAAACAACTCCTCAAATTCAAAAATTCCTGAACTGCCGTAACTGGGCAGCACACCCCACCAATCTGTTTCAGGCTAACCCAACAACCCCTACCTTCTTGATCAGTTTTTGATTTCTTTAGCCATAACAAAACCTCTTGCGAATTCAACACCATTCAAATCAAAACCACCTAGACTCCAAATATTCGCGGAAACCAGTTCAGATACCCTAAAAGCTCCAAAATATGCTAATAAAAAAGCTACTTTAAATAATGAAACTAGAAAAACAAACTCTATGTAAAACTAAAACCATTCTTTCCAATAATGAAAAATTCAAAGGACGCCTCTTATCCAAAACTACTCTCTTCCTTAACAAGCCTCTCACTGCCATACGAATACAAAATATTTTAGACAAATCCTCCCAACCTAACATTTTAAACAGGAAGGATAAAGCCGACATGTTACACTTTATCAGTGATTTAGAGAATTTTTTAACTCCCCAAACCTCAATCCAATCCAAAAGCAAACTCACTTTGTCCACATGCTTATCATTCCAAACAAGTTTATTGAGCCACTGGACCCAAACAGCCACATACGCATTCCAAGTTCTAGGAGCTAAAGCTCCCCTCACCATATTCAAAACTCTAGAAAATTCAGGTACCACATTTCCTCCGGGCACGTAGCCCCCACAGAGTCTGCATCCGGAACTGCTTCTCGAAACATATGCCACTGAAAACGAGAAAGAGTATCAGCTCCAATATTCTCCTTTCCAGGAACATGAACAGCTCTAAAGTACACATTATGTTTCAGACATTCGAAAACAAACATTCTGATCAAACCAATGTCAGGCTTTGAACTAGAAGATAAACGGTTGATGGCAAAAACAACACCCATATTATCTGAATGAAAGATCACTTTTTTGTTTTCAAAATCACAACCCCAAATCTTCAAAGCAACCACTAAAGGGAATAACTCCAGAAAGACCAAGTTTCTAGTCAAGCCAGCTGCCGCCCAAACACCGGGCCAAGCACCAGAACACCATTTTTTGCCAAACAAGGCACCAAAACCATGTGCGCCAGAAGCATCTGTAAATAAATGCAATTCACTGTTCGCCACTTCTGCAGACTGAATCAAGGAATTACCATTGAAGTCCTTTAAAAAAGCTTTCCAAACACGCAAGTCCTCCTTAACCTGAGCAGACAAGCAGATCCTAAAATGAGGAACCTTAACCCCCACCGTTGATAAAGACAATCTCCTGCAAAAAATCCTACCAACCGGGATAATCTTGCAAGCAAAATTTAATTTGCCAACTAAAGATTGAATCTCCCTCAAAGAAAGCTTCTTTCTCCTGAGAGCAGAATCAACCGAAATTAACAAATCCTTAACTTTGTCTTCAGGAAGCCTGCATTCCATCAAAACTGTATCAATACAGATACCCAGGAAACTAATAACCGAAGAAGGCCCTTCGGTTTTATCCGATGCAATAGGGATACCAAAGTCCCCCGCCATATCCAAAAAAGAATCCATAAGAACCTGACACGAATTCTGTCCAGACGGACCCACAAAAAGGAAATCATCCAAATAATGGATAACTGATGACAACCCAGAAATCTGTTTGACCACCCATTCCAAGAAAGAGCTAAATTTTTCAAATAAGGAACAAGAAATGGAACAACCCATAGGTAAACACAAGTCCACAAAATAAGAACCATCCACAAAACAGCCCAATAAATGATGGCACGATGGGTGCACTGGCAATGACCTAAAAGCAGATTCAATATCGACTTTAGCCAACAATGCGTTAACACCCGCCTCCCTAACCAGAAACAAAGCTTTATCGAAGGAAGCATACCTAACCATAGAAAGTTCGGGTTCAATACCATCATTCACCGAAAAACCTTTCAGAAAAGACAGATGGTGTATAAGCCTAAATTGATTCGGTACCTTTTTCGGAACGACACCCAAGGGGGACACCCTTAGATTATCAAAAGGAGGAGCAGAAAATGGACCTACCATTCTACCCAAAGAAACCTCCTTCCGAATTTTTTGCATCACCACCTCAGGGAAATCCCTAGCAGACTTAAGATTGCCGGCCAAAACAGACTCAATACCTTTGACAAATGGAATAAGGAAGCCAACATTGAAACCATTGAACAGAATCTCCGCATCAGAAGCCATACCCCTTCTCCTACCGTACAACCTTAACCACGGCTCCATCTTTTCTACTTTCACCGGAGTCTTGGCTTTGAATGACACTATCGGCCTTAACTGAAGATTTAGCCCTCTTGAAGCACTTAACGCTGGAATGAATTCCTCCACAAAAGGAACATTCGTGCTTGTACTTGCAAGCCGCTCCAAACTTACACACCCCTTCATTGAACTGAAAACAGAGACCTTTCCTAAAGGCCACTGCGGATGAAGCTGGCGAGGAAGCGCTTGAGACCACTCCCGAACCCCGAAAGGGCTGAACAGATCTCAACGGAGTCATAAGCTCCAACCAAATGCCCATATCCCTATCATCCCAAAGCATTTCCGGCCGAACCGCCAAACGCTGGCGGAACTGCTCATCATACTTCCACCAAGCTAAACCACCATAAGTACGACAAGCACTTGCTATTTCAAGTAACAAAATAGAGAAGAACACAATTCAGGGTTCTTCTCACCAATAACACTAGCTAAAATACAGAATGCTCTAGACCAGTTAGACAAAGTTTTAGGAATCTTCCTAAACTTTCTTCTCCGTTTGTCATCCTCCTTCTTACCCGACTCACTTTTATTATCCTCCTTGTTGTCAAAACTTTGATCCACAGGAAGAAGAGAAAAAATTTCAACAAACTCACGTCTCCAGATTTTTTCTTTAATATCTTTAGAGAGATGAATACCCAAAGGGCCTACTGAACACAAACAAGGACGCCTCAAGGCTTGATCAGATACTCTTACCTGACTCACCACCAAAGGAGCACCAGATGGTACAGAAACCGCCTGATCCAAGAGACTTCCACTAGAAATCACATTCTGCGCAACCCAGGCACCAACAGGACCCGAGGGAACACTGACATTAGCCAGAGAACTGTTAACCACACTAGCATTAGACTGAGAGCTGCTCTCCAGCTTAGAAACTAAATCCTTCAAACCTCTCAGTAAAACTTCACACCTGTCATCAGACGCACTCACACTCAACACCGGCAACTCACTACTACTCACACCTGTATTACGTGAAGTTATGGATAACCTTCTGGATGTACCTGTCTCCTTCCTTGCATCCAGGCGTAAAGATTCATTTCCATGCCTCGGAACCACTCTATCTCTGTGACTCCTTCTATCCGGAGATCTAGATCTCCTATGCCTCACTCTCTCCCTTGACTGACTGTCTAGTGTACCCCAGACAGACGTTTCTGAATCCTGATTCTTTCTGACAGTAAT
Source organism: Bombina bombina (assembly GCF_027579735.1). Taxonomy (NCBI): domain Eukaryota; kingdom Metazoa; phylum Chordata; class Amphibia; order Anura; family Bombinatoridae; genus Bombina; species Bombina bombina. Next base: position 168,214,142 of record NC_069501.1, read on the forward strand.
AGGCGACCGGGATCTTACCCGACGCAGTGCAACTGGGATCCTGGACCTTCTTTCCTGATTCCTGCCTTCTCCTGAAATAACCTGTGACCGAGAGGATGCGTAATCCCTATTATCTACAATACTACCGCTAACATAATCATTAATATCCCTTTCACCCCTGACAAAACTATGTCTATCCCTGCTTACATTACCCTCATCTAAAGGAGAATTCCTGCCCACTGGACTACTAATGAACCCCCCAACTTTTTCTGGAACTAAAGCCTTAATTAACTGATTTAAAACATCAATACCCCCTACCTGTTCCATTGAAACTGGTCCTGAACAAGATGGTAACTGCTCCTCCTCATCACCAAAGTCGCTATACTGCTCCTCAATCCATAGAGAGTCGCCTTCTTCATGGCCGCTCCGACGAGCGCCGTCAGTCTGTCCAGCATTGCAGCACCTATCCTGAAAAACAGCTGGGGAAAAAGACACATTACCCTGCCTAACGGCAGCCCCCCTTAATTCTTTAATACCCTGATTGATTCCACTATCCCCACTTCTGTTAAATTGATTACCACCCTTATTGTCATAATCCTGCTGAAATCCTATATCTAAACTAGCATCCTGAGCCACAGTGTGAGCAGGTCCAGCTAAATCAGTGCAGTGCTTCGTCTTCCTTACAGCTTTTTTACCAGTCCCTTTAGTGCTGGGGTCTTGAAAATTTAATTCGCGCCTAACCGCATCAGCCACTGGCCTAACTGTATCAGCCACTGGCCTATTTAACATCCTAGCCTCAGGCCTAGCGCCCGTTGAGCTCCTATTCCCTGCGTGTCCTGTTAATTCTAAGCTGGCACCTTCATTGAGGGCCGTAATATCCAGACCCTGTGCTCCTATAGGCCCTGAGGCTGTAACACCCCTCCGGGAAGATGAGCCCTCTAGGCCTGTAATGGCCGTTACCTGGTCGCGAAAAGGCGCCAAATTCAAATATGACTCCTCTTCAGAGTCTTCCTCAAAGGCCCCCATTGCCGCCTCATTTTCTTCTTGGCCACCAGGATACATCCCCACTGAACCTGCAAAAGAAATCATATTACCTTCTCCAGGCTCCGAAACCAGCAACCGTGACTCCTCCGGAACGCTGCCGACTCCATTCCTGCTCCGCCGCTTGATAACAGCTCCCGACTTGCTTGCGACGGTGCCGGCCTGCACCGCCCGTTGCTCGGAACTGCCTCCAGATGATGAAGTCCTCACCGCTCTCCTTCTTCTGCTACCGGAATCCTGCCTCTTCGCTCCCGACGGACTCAGCCTCTCAGGCGGGCGGGACCTGCAAACAGGCCTAGAAGCTCCGCCACCCGCCGTCATCACTCCTCCGGAACCGGTGGCCTCTTCAGGGACGAGTCTTCGCTGGATCCAGTCGACGCCCTTTGTCTTCAGCAGCTCTTGAACTGTTCCCAGAATTGATTGTAGATCCGCCATCGTAAGTATCAGAAAACCGGAACACTTCTATGAGGTAAGTACCAGGAACGCTTCTTTGCAGGTCTTCTCCACACGATGACGAACTGGAAAGTGAGCAACGGCTCACGAAGACACGCCCATCTGTGCCTCGAGTGAGGTCACTGGCCCCTCCTCTCACAGGCGCTCGACGGGGCCGCATTTATTTTGTTTTTCTGCTTTGCTGTAACTTGCAATTTTGAAGAGGTAAAGTGCTTTGAGGGAGAAAGTTCTTTACAATTTATTTTTAAACCTTCATTATAACCACAAATTCAATTGACTGTATACAAACATTTTAAGTGACCAATTTGGCAGTTTAATTAAAATTCAAATACTACATTTTTAGTCTATTAAAATGCTAAATGTACACAGCAAAAAAGTAAATAGTTACTTTTACATTAAATCTCTTAAATTAACTCTCTACTTTCATTGCATGTTTGTCAGTAAATTTACTTTCTACTTTCCTTGCTTGTTTGTCAGTAAATTAAAGGGACAGTCTAGTCAAAATTGAACTCATGATTCAGATAGGGCATGCAATTTTAAACAACTTTCCAATTAAATTTTATCACCAAATTTGCTTTGTTCTCTTGGTAATCTTGGTTGAAAGCTAAACCAAGGAAGGCTCATATGCTAACTTCTAAGCCCTTGAAGGCTGCCTCTCATCTCAGTGCATTTTGAAAGTTTTTTACAGTTAGACAGTGGTAGTTTATGTGTGCCATATAAATAACACTGTGCTCACTCCAGTGGAGTTATTTATAAGTCAGCACTGATTGGCTAAAATGAAAGTCTGTCAAAAGAACTGAGATAAGTGGGCAGTTTGGAGAGGCTTAGGGGCCTATCTATCAAGCTCCGAATGGAGCTTGATGCCCCGTGTTTCTGGCGAGCCTGCAGGCTCGCCAGAAACAGCAGTTATGAAGCAGCGGTCACAAAGACCGCTGCTCCATAACCCTGTCCGCCTGCTCTGAGCAGGCGGAACAGACATCACCGGAATTCAACCCGATCGAGTACGATCGGGTTGATTGACACCCCCCTGCTGTGAGCTGCTGGTGCAATGCTGAATACGGAGAGCGTATTGCTCTCCGTATTCAGCGAGGTCTGGCGGACCTGATCCGCACTGTTGGATCAAGTCCGCCAGACTTTGGTAAATAGAGACCTTAGATACAAGGTAATCACAGAGGTAAAAAGTGTATTAATATAAGCATGTTGATTATGCAAAACTAGAGAATGGGTAATTAAGGGATTATCTATCTTTTTAAATGATAACAATTCTAGATTAGACTGTCCCTTTAATTCTCTACTTCTCCTTCCTTGTTTGTAAGGAAATTAACTTTCTACTTTCCTTGCTTGTTTGTCAGTCCGTTGCAAAAGCTTCACCACTCCCATGAAACACACCTCCTGAAATTCCCACATTAAAATATGACCACTATTCTGAGCAAACATGAGACCACTTTATGTTTATTAACAATTATAAATTAAGAACATACTGTAAAGATACAATATGGGGAAAATGCTTAAAGGGACACTGTAGTCAGAAAACAAAGTACAATATTTGGAAAAAAAAAAAAAGAATAGCTTAACCCTTTCACTGCTAAGCCTTTTTTTCACCCCAGATTTTGTGATACCTATATTTAAACCCTATTGTACGTCAAATTTCAGTGAGTGACCCACACACATTATATATTTTTTGTATTCCGCAGGCCCAGCAGATTCACAATATACCATTATTATATTTAAAAAGTCATGGCATGTTAGATAGCTGTGGCAAAAAAACTGTAAAAAAAGAAATGTAAAATTTTTGTGTAGATTTTAGCTGCTGTTACTGTGATCACCTTACTAAATTGTCATCAAGGGTAGCCACACTTAGGGGCCCATACAGACTTTTGGGAGGTTATAATATATATTAAAGAGGCCCCATTGTGTAGTACAGAAATAAAAGTAATTTGCTTGCAAGATGTTAACTGTTACCACAGTAATCACCTGACTATACAAACAAAGTAAAAGGGACACAAAACACAACATTTTTATTTAATGTGTCAGATAGAGAATACAATTAAAAAAAAATGTCCAACTCACTTCTATTAAATTTGCTTCATTCTCATGTTATTCTTTTTTGAAGAGATATCCAGATAGGTAGTATGCACAGGTCTGGAGCACTACATGAAAGGAAATAGTGTTGCCATATTGCTAATGTTTAACATTGCTGCAAAAACATTGCCATATAGTGTTACTGACATGAGCACCATCCTGAACATTCCTTCCTGCTTTTTGACAAAGGAAAAAAACAAGAAAGGGAAGAAAATTTGTAATAGTGGTACATTAGAGAGTTGTTTAAAATTGTATATACTATATGAATCATGAAATATTTGTTTCCAGTTTTATGAGATCTCCTCTTGGAACCTAACCATGGGACACCCCCCCCCCCCCCCACACCGACGTGCTTTTAAAGGTTCTCGTCAGAATGTGTGTATGACGGATAATAATCTGACTAGACATGTGCACCGCTAAAAAATTCGGTTCGTTTTCGGTTCGGATCGATTCGGACTTTTCGAATTTCGTTTCGGATCGAATCTGATTCGGCAAAATTTGAATAAATTAGTTTCGGATTTATTCGGATCCGAATAAATTCGTTTCGGATTTATTCGGATTCGGCTGAATTCGGTTCTATTCCGTTCCGAAATTCGGTATGTTTTTAGTACACTAAGTCACTAACACCCATAAACTACCTATGAACCACTAAACCGAGGCCCCCCCACATCGCAAACCCTATAATAACATTATTTAACCCCTAATCTGCCGATCGGATATCGCCGCCGCCTACATTATAGCTATTAACCCCTAATCTGCTGTCCCTAACACCGCCGACCCCTACATTATAGTTATTAACCCCTAATCTGCCTCCCCCAACGTCGCCGCAATCTAACTACAAGTATTAACCCCTAATCTGCCGACCCGATATCGCCGCCGCCTACATTATAGCTATTAACCCCTAACCTGCTGTCCCTAACACCGCCGACCCCTACATTATAGTTATTAACCCCTAATCTGCCCCCCCCCCAATGTCGCCGCAATCTAACTACAAGTATTAACCCCTAATCTGCCGACCCGATATCGCCGCCGCCTACATTATAGCTATTAACCCCTAATCTGCTGTCCCTAACACCGCCGACCCCTACATTATAGTTATTAACCCCTAATCTGCCCCCCCCCCCAATGTCGCCGCAATCTAACTACAAGTATTAACCCCTAAACTGCCGACCCGATATCGCCGCCGCCTACATTATAGCTATTAACCCCTAATCTGCTGTCCCTAACACCGCCGACCCCTACATTATAGTTATTAACCCCTAATCTGCCTCCCCCAACGTCGCCGCAATCTAACTACAAGTATTAACCCCTAATCTGCCGACCCGATATCGCCGCCGCCTACATTATAGCTATTAACCCCTAATCTGCTGTCCCTAACACCGCCGACCCCTACATTATAGTTATTAACCCCTAATCTGCCTCCCCCAACGTCGCCGCAAGCTAACTACAATTATTAACCCCTAATCTGCCGACCGCAAATCGCCGCCACTATAATAAATGTATTAACCCCTAAACCGCCGCACTCCCGCCTCGCAAACACTATAATACATTTTATTAACCCCTAATCTGCCCTCCCTAACATCGCCGCCACCTACCTACAATTATTAACCCCTAATCTCCCGCCCCCATCGTCGCCGCTACTATAATAAGGTTATTAACCCCTAAACCTAAATCTAACACTAACACTAACACCCCCTAACTTAAATATAATTTAAATAAAACGAAATAAGTTTACTATAGTTAAATAAATGAATCCTATTTAAAACTAAAGACTTACCTGTAAAATAAACCCTAAGATAGCTGCAATATAACTAATAGTTACATTGTAGCTATTTTAGGATTTATTTTTATTTTACAGGCAACTTTGTATTTATTTTAACTAGGTACAATAGTTATTAAATAGTTAATAACTATTTAATAACTACCTAGCTAAAATAAATACAAATTTACCTGTAAAATAAATCCTAACCTAAGTTACACTAACACCTAACACTACACTATCATTAAATTAACTAAATAAATGAATCATATTTAAAACAAAATACTTACCTGTAAAATAAACCCTAATATAGCTGCAATATAACTAATAGTTACATTGTAGCTATTTTAGCATTTATATTTATTTTACAGGCAACTTTGTATTTATTTTAACTAGGTACAATAGCTATTAAATAGTTATTGACTAATTAATAGCTACCTAGTTAAAATAATTACAAAATTACCTGTAAAATAAATCCTAACCTAAGTTACAATTAAACCTAACACTACACTGTCATTAAATAAATTAACTACAAGTACCTACAATTATCTACAATTAAATAAACTAAAGTACAAAACCCCCCCACTAAATTACAAAAAATAAAAAAATATTACAAGAATTTTAAACTAATTACACCTAATCTAAGCCCCCTAATAAAATAACAAAGCCCCCCCAAAATAAAAAAAATGCCCTACCCTATACTAAATTACAAAAGTTAACAGCTCTATTACCTTACCAGCCCTGAACAGGGCCTTTTGCGGGGCATGCCCCAAAGAAAACAGCTCTTTTGCCTGTAAAAAAAAACACAATCCCCCCCCCCCACATTACAACCCACCACCCACATACCCCTACTCTAACCCAAACCCCCCTTAAATAAACCTAACACTACCCCCCTGAAGATCTCCCTACCTTGAGTCGTGTTCACCCAGCCGGGCCGAAGTCTTCATCCGATGGGGCAGAAGAGGACATCCAGACCGGCAGAAGTCTTCATCCAAGCGGGACAAGAAGAGGTCTTCCATCCATCAGAAAAGTACAAAAAAACAAACAAACACTAAATTAGCAAAAATAATAAAATATTGCAATAATTTTAAACTAATTACACCTAATCTAAGCCCCCTACTAGCTATTAATATAGCTACAATATAACTAATAGTTACATTGTAGCTATTTTAGGATTTATATTTATTTTACAGGCAACTTTGTATTTATTTTAACTAGGTACAATAGCTATTAAATAGTTAATAACTACCTAGCTAAAATAAATACAAATTTACCTGTAAAATAAACCCTAACCTAAGTTACAATTACACCTAACACTACACTGTCATTAAATTAACTAAATAAATGAATCCTATATAAAACTAAATACTTACCTGTAAAATAAACCCTAATATAGCTACAATATAACTAATAGTTACATTGTAGCTATTTTAGCATTTATATTTATTTTACAGGCAACTTTGTATTTATTTTAACTAGGTACAATAGCTATTAAATAGATATTTACTGTTTAATAGCTACCTAGTTAAAATAATTACAAAATTACCTGTAAAATAAATCCTAACCTAAGTTACTATTAAACCTAACACTACACTATCATTAAATAAATTAACTACAAGTACCTACAATTAAATACAATGAAATAAACTAAACTAAAGTACAAAAAAAACAAACACTAAATTACAAAAAATAAAAAAAATTACAAGAATTTTAAACTAATTACACCTAATCTAAGCCCCCTAATAAAATAACAAAGCCCCCCAAAATAAAAAAATGCCCTACCCTATACTAAATTACAAAAGTAATCAGCTCTATTACCTTACCAGCCCTGAACAGGGCCTTTTGCGGGGGCATGCCCCAAAGAAAACAGCTCTTTTGCCTGTAAAAAAAAACACAATACCCCCCCCCACATTACAACCCACCACCCACATACCCCTACTCTAACCCAAACCCCCCTTAAATAAACCTAACACTACCCCCCTGAAGATCTCTCTACCGTGTCTTCACCCAGCGGGCCGAAGTCTTCATCCGATGGGGCAGAAGAGGACATCCAGACCGGCAGAAGTCTTCATCCAAGCGGGGCAAGAAGAGGTCTTCCATCCATCAGAAGTCTTGATCCAGGCGGCATCTTCTCTGTTCATCCATCCGGAGCGGAGCGGCAGCATCCTGAAGACATCCCACGCAGAGCATCCTCTTCTTTCTTGATCCGACGACTAGGTGACTGTACCTTTAAGTGACGTCATCCAAGATGGCGTCCCTTGAATTCCGATTGGCTGATAGGATTCTATCAGCCAATCGGAATTAAGGTAGGAAAAATCTGATTGGCTGATTCAATCAGCCAATCAGATTCAAGTTCAATCCGATTGGCTGATCCAATCAGCCAATCAGATTGAGCTCGCATTCTATTGGCTGATCGAAACAGCCAATAGAATGCGAGGTCAATCTGATTGGCTGATTCCATCAGCCAATCGGATTGAACTTGAATCTGATTGGCTGATTAAATCAGCCAATCAGATTTTTCCTACCTTAATTCCGATTGGCTGATAGAATCCTATCAGCCAATCGGAATTCAAGGGACGCCATCTTGGATGACGTCACTTAAAGGTACAGTCACCTAGTCGTCGGATCAAGAAAGAAGAGGATGCTCTGCGTGGGATGTCTTCAGGATGCTGCCGCTCCGGATGGATGAACAGAGAAGATGCCGCCTGGATCAAGACTTCTGATGGATGGAAGACCTCTTCTTGCCCCGCTTGGATGAAGACTTCTGCCGGTCTGGATGTCCTCTTCTGCCCCATCGGATGAAGACTTCGGCCCGCTGGGTGAAGACACGGTAGAGAGATCTTCAGGGGGGTAGTGTTAGGTTTATTTAAGGGGGGTTTGGGTTAGAGTAGGGGTATGTGGGTGGTGGGTTGTAATGTGGGGGGGGGTATTGTGTTTTTTTTTTACAGGCAAAAGAGCTGTTTTCTTTGGGGCATGCCCCCGCAAAAGGCCCTGTTCAGGGCTGGTAAGGTAATAGAGCTGATTACTTTTGTAATTTAGTATAGGGTAGGGCTTTTTTTTATTTTGGGGGGCTTTGTTATTTTATTAGGGGGCTTAGATTAGGTGTAATTAGTTTAAAATTCTTGTAATTTTTTTTATTTTTTGTAATTTAGTGTTTGTTTTTTTTGTACTTTAGTTTAGTTTATTTCATTGTATTTAATTGTAGGTACTTGTAGTTAATTTATTTAATGATAGTGTAGTGTTAGGTTTAATAGTAACTTAGGTTAGGATTTATTTTACAGGTAATTTTGTAATTATTTTAACTAGGTAGCTATTAAATAGATATTAACTATTTAATAGCTATTGTACCTAGTTAAAATAAATACAAAGTTGCCTGTAAAATAAATATAAATGCTAAAATAGCTACAATGTAACTATTAGTTATATTGTAGCTATATTAGGGTTTATTTTACAGGTAAGTATTTAGTTTTATATAGGATTAATTTATTTAGTTAATTTAATGACAGTGTAGTGTTAGGTGTAATTGTAACTTAGGTTAGGGTTTATTTTACAGGTAAATTTGTATTTATTTTAGCTAGGTAGTTATTAACTATTTAATAGCTATTGTACCTAGTTAAAATAAATACAAAGTTGCCTGTAAAATAAATATAAATCCTAAAATAGCTACAATGTAACTATTAGTTATATTGTAGCTATATTAATAGCTAGTAGGGGGCTTAGATTAGGTGTAATTAGTTTAAAATTATTGTAATATTTTATTATTTTTGCTAATTTAGTGTTTGTTTGTTTTTTTGTACTTTTCTGATGGATGGAAGACCTCTTCTTGCCCCGCTTGGATGAAGACTTCTGCCGGTCTGGATGTCCTCTTCTGCCCCATCGGATGAAGACTCGGCCCGGCTGGGTGAACACGACTCAAGGTAGGGAGATCTTCAGGGGGGTAGTGTTAGGTTTATTTAAGGGGGGTTTGGGTTAGAGTAGGGGTATGTGGGTGGTGGGTTGTAATGTGGGGGGAGGGATTGTGTTTTTTTTTTACAGGCAAAAGAGCTGTTTTCTTTGGGGCATGCCCCGCAAAGGGCCCTGTTCAGGGCTGGTAAGGTAATAGAGCTGTTAACTTTTGTAATTTAGTATAGGGTAGGGCATTTTTTTTATTTTGGGGGGCTTTGTTATTTTATTAGGGGGCTTAGATTAGGTGTAATTAGTTTAAAATTCTTGTAATATTTTTTTATTTTTTGTAATTTAGTGGGGGGGGGGGGTTGTACTTTAGTTTAGTTTTTTTAATTGCATTTAATTGTAGGTACTTGTAGTTAATTTATTTAATGATAGTGTAGTGTTAGGTTTAATTGTAACTTAGGTTAGGATTTATTTTACAGGTAATTTTGTAATTATTTTAACTAGGTAGCTATTAAATAGTCAATATCTATTTAATAGCTATTGAACCTAGTTAAAATGAATACAAAGTTGCCTGTACAATAAATATAAATGCTAAAATAGCTACAATGTAACTATTAGTTATATTGCAGCTATATTAGGGTTTATTTTACAGGTAAGTCTTTAGTTTTATATAGGATTCATTTATTTAGTTAATTTAATGATAGTGTAGTGTTAGGTGTAATTGTAACTTAGGTTATGATTTATTTTACAGGTAAATTTGTATTTATTTTAGCTAGGTAGTTATTAAATAGTTATTAACTATTTAATAACTATTGTACCTAGTTAAAATAAATACAAAGTTGCCTGTAAAATACATATAAATCCTAAAATAGCTACAATGTAACTATTAGTTATATTGAAGCTATATTAATAGCTAGTAGGGGGCTTAGATTAGGTGTAATTAGTTTAAAATTATTGTAATATTTTATTATTTTTGGTAATTTAGTGTTTGTTTGTATTTTGGTACTTGTATGATGGATGGAAGACCTCTTCTTGCCCCGCTTGGATGAAGACTTCTGCCGGTCTGGATGTCCTCTTCTGCCCCATCGGATGAAGACTTCGGCCCGGCTGGGTGAACACGACTCAAGGTAGGGAGATCTTCAGGGGGGTAGTGTTAGGTTTATTTAAGGGGGGTTTGGGTTAGAGTAGGGGTATGTGGGTGGTGGGTTGTAATGTGGGGGGGGGATTGTGTTTTTTTTTACAGGCAAAAGAGCTGTTTTCTTTGGGGCATGCCCCGCAAAGGGCCCTGTTCAGGGCTGGTAAGGTAATAGAGCTGTTAACTTTTGTAATTTAGTATAGGGTAGGGCATTTTTTTTTATTTTGGGGGGCTTTGTTATTTTATTAGGGGGCTTAGATTAGGTGTAATTAGTTTAAAATTCTTGTAATATTTTTTTATTTTTTGTAATTTAGTGTTTGTTTTTTTTTGTAATTTAGTGGGGGGGTTTTGTACTTTAGTTTATTTAATTGTAGATACTTGTAGGTACTTGTAGTTAATTTATTTAATGACAGTGTAGTGTTAGGTTTAATTGTAACTTAGGTTAGGATTTATTTTACAGGTAATTTTGTAATTATTTTAACTAGGTAGCTATTAATTAGTCAATAACTATTTAATAGCTATTGTACCTAGTTAAAATAAATACAAAGTTGCCTGTAAAATAAATATAAATGCTAAAATAGCTACAATGTAATTATTAGTTATATTGCAGCTATATTAGGGTTTATTTTACAGGTAAGTCTTTAGTTTTATATAGGATTCATTTATTTAGTTAATTTAATGATAGTGTAGTGTTAGGTGTTAGTGTAACTTAGGTTAGGATTTATTTTACAGGTAAATTTGTATTTATTTTAGCTAGGTAGTTATTAAATAGTTATTAACTATTTAATAACTATTCTACCTAGTTAAAATAAATACAAAGTTGCCTGTAAAATAAAAATAAATCCTAAAATAGCTACAATGTAACTATTAGTTATATTGCAGCTATCTTAGGGTTTATTTTACAGGTAAGTCTTTAGTTTTATATAGGATTCATTTATTTAACTATAGTAAACTTATTTCGTTTTATTTAAATTATATTTAAGTTAGGGGGTGTTAGTGTTAGGGTTAGACTTAGGTTTAGGGGTTAATAACCTTATTATAGTAGCGGCGACGATGGGGGCGGGAGATTAGGGGTTAATAATTGTAGGTAGGTGGCGGCGATGTTAGGGAGGGCAGATTAGGGGTTAATAAAATGTATTATAGTGTTTGCGAGGCGGGAGTGCGGCGGTTTAGGGGTTAATACATTTATTATAGTGGCGGCGATTTGCGGTCGGCAGATTAGGGGTTAATACTTGTAGTTAGATTGCGGCGACGTTGGGGGAGGCAGATTAGGGGTTAATAACTATAATGTAGGGGTCGGCGGTGTTAGGGACAGCAGATTAGGGGTTAATAGCTATAATGTAGGTGGCGGCGATTTGCGGTCGGCAGATTAGGGGTTAATACTTGTAGTTAGATTGTGGCGACGCTGGGGGGAGGCAGATTAGGGGTTAATAACTATAATGTAGGGGTCGGCGGTGTTAGGGACAGCAGATTAGGGGTTAATAGTTATAATGTAGGCGGCGGCGATATCGGGTCGGCAGATTAGGGGTTAATACTTGTAGTTAGATTGCGGCGACGTTGGGGGAGGCAGATTAGGGGTTAATAACTATAATGTAGGGGTCGGCGGTGTTAGGGACAGCAGATTAGGGGTTAATAGTTATAATGTAGGCGGCGGCGATATCAGGTCGGCAGATTAGGGGTTAATACTTGTAGTTAGATTGTGGCGACTTTGGGGGGGGCAGATTAGGGGTTAATAACTATAATGTAGGGGTCGGCGGTGTTAGGGACAGCAGATTAGGGGTTAATAGTTATAATGTAGGCGGCGGCGATATCGGGTCGGCAGATTAGGGGTTAATACTTGTAGTTAGATTGCGGCGACGTTGGGGGAGGCAGATTAGGGGTTAATAACTATAATGTAGGGGTCGGCGGTGTTAGGGACAGCAGATTAGGGGTTAATAGCTATAATGTAGGCGGCGGCGATATTCGGTCGGCAGATTAGGGGTTAATAAAATAATGCAGGTGTCAGCGATAGCGGGGGCGGCAGATTAGGGGTTAATAACTATAATGTAGGGGTCGGCGGTGTTAGGGACAGCAGATTAGGGGTTAATAGCTATAATGTAGGCGGCGGCGATATTCGGTCGGCAGATTAGGGGTTAATAAAATAATGCAGGTGTCAGCGATAGCGGGGGCGGCAGATTAGGGGTTAATAAGTGTCAGATTAGGGGTGTTTAGAGACTCGGGGTACATGTTAGGGTGTTAGGTGCAGACTTAGTGTTTCCCCATAGGAAACAATGGGGCTGCGGTGTTAGTTTTTTTTCAGCCGAAACTCCCATTGTTTCCTATGGGGAAATGCCGAATCTTAACGAGCTAATTCGGATTTATGGCAGCTATTTCGGATTCATTCGGTAGATTCGGAAGTATTTTAATTCGGAAATCCGAATCGATCCGAATCTCCGAATTTACCGAATTTACCGAATTTCCGAATTAATCCGAAACGAACCGCACATGTCTAAATCTGACAGACAAATGTCCATCAGATAACAGTCTGATCTGTCCGAGAACCTTTAAAAGCCTGTCGTGGGACCCATGGTTAGGTTCCCAGAGGCGGTTGCAGCGCTGGAGGCTCTGATTAGAACAGAACTCTCTGGAGCGTATCTGCCCTCAACTGTTAATGCATGATCGGTCCGTGTCTCCGTGAGGTCACCGGAAGGACAAACAATTGGATAATGGAAAGGGTTTGACGCTATTGCCTAGTAATGCTTTGCCTTTGTTGTGATCTCATGAGATTTCACTGAAATCTCATGAGATTTCATAGTACTTAAACTGAATAAGAAAATAACATGACCGTGCCTGCACATGGCAGAAGCGCATTCCCTAGCAAGTCCTTGGACAAGCATCCTGACTGGCTGCTTAAAGTCTCTTTACAGTGGGATGTAAATACTTAGGACATCTGAGGTAAAATATCATCCTTTTTTACATAGTGATGTTCAGGTGATATTTTCAGCTTTTTTACAGCTATGCTGCATCACTTTTATTTGCTTCAACATTTGGGTATCATGTCCCTTTAAGAAAAACATACCTGAACTGCATTTCTGTAGCAATATTTTAAATGAGAAAAACAGAAATTTGTGTAAAAAGTAAAATGTTACATTACTTTAAAAGGTTTAACAATTTGTCTCCTATTTAAAGACAGTATATAAATAGAAAATTGCTCTCTGGCGAAAGGGTTAGTTAAACATGTTGCCTCTATTTATAGCATGCATAAAGGATGAATTTATTTAGCCCACATGCTGACTTGGGTTAGGTGAGTTTTAAAAATGACAAATCTTGTTTACATTTGTTCATTCTAAATTAATGTTAAATGTTTGCAAACTACTGTTTACTCTCACTTTATTAAATACAACCTTTAAATATCAGATTTAAATAGTAACAGTTAAACGTTAATGCTCAGACTTTAGTGGAAATAAATATTCAATTGTAACATTTGAATGTTGCATTCAAATATTTCAATGTTATATTTCAACAAGGTTATGGATAATATTTGAATGTTAAAGAGAAATGTCATTTTTTTAAACACTTTTCAATTTACTTCTTTTATCAAATTTGCTTTGTTATCTTTGTATCCTTTGTTGAAGAGTAAAGCTAGATAAACTTGTAGGAGCTTAGGAGCATCCATGTGACTTTAGCATTTTATTGTAGCAGTGTTTGCAGCTATGTATAACATTGCTATAAACATTGTTGCAAACCCTGCTGCCAGATGTCTAAAGACAAGCTCATCTAGTATTACTGCTTAACAAAATATACTAAGAGAACTAAGCAAAACATACAGTGTATAGAAGAAGTATGTTGCAGTTTGCCTGTCCCTGATAAATATAACACAGTAATTGATTAGGTCAGTGTTTAAAGTCATTTTACATCTAGCCCTGACTGGCAACACCACAGCAAAGGACATAAGCCTTGCCCAAAGGGTTTTCTGGGGGTTTATCTCTGAGTAGTTCTAGATTTGCAAAAAAATATTAAAGGAAGGGTTAAGTGGTTTGGGGTGTGGCTAAGTTGCCCAGGGGTGTGGTTAGGAATCAAGGGGCAGGGAAGGGCTACTCCTTCTTAGCCCAATAAGCCCAAAAGGAGATGTAAAGGGAAAGATCAGTTTGATTTTGTATTTTCATGTACCCCTCTACAACTGCCTGTCAATAAGCTCTGCTGTGGTTACACAAACATGGAACCAAAAAAGTAGTTTTAGTTAAACTGTAACATTTTTAAACTATGCTGCATTTTAACATACCCTTTAATATATACAAAGAAAGTTGACAAAATATTGAGTTTAATGCAAATTAATTTATTCATCATTTGTTGTCATTATTAAATGAAACAGGAAACCTACAAAATAAAAAATATATTCAAATTAATTTGTTAAGTACAAACATATATCTAAAGTAATAGTAATTATTGTATAATAAATGGTAGTTGCATATATAAATACCCAGAAAAAAAAAATATATATGAAATTAAATATCTGATCTCTTGTAATTTTATTTCTTTTTCTTCTTACTCCACTGAGCTTTTTTTCTTTCTCAACACACATTGAGCTTCAGTTCTCAATTAACATCAGTGGCCTATAGTAGATTATGACACTCTAGAGAAGTTTGCCAGCACTAGTTCTGAACTGATCTATCTTCTTAGCATTTCTTTGAAAACGAGTAGAAATATCTGCATTTCAGTAAGTCCCTTTAGAGAGCACTACAAAATCAAGAGCTTTATTTTTTAATGGAAAAATTGAATATTATTTAAAAATGATCAAACACAACTAAATATCTTTGTCTCACTTCAAAAGATCAAACAGCGCATGTACTTGATGTTTTGCATCTGTTGATTTGAAGATTTTGATGAGCCAATCAAAACCTCTAGCCATTTATCGTGTTCATTTGTGTTCTGTTGGTGATATTTTGTTATTAAAGTGCAAACTTTAATGCTGATTTGACCCTTGAATCGTTTCATTAATTTACTTGTAAAATATGCCATCTTGGTTTTAAACAGAGAAATTCATATTAATGCGCCAAGTTTTGGAATACAAAAATAATGCACTTGAAGTAATTAAAGTAGATTTAAGATTGGAAAGGTCGTTAATGTTTGCAAATGAAGAGAATTATGGTTCTCAGCTTGCCACCTGTTCTCCCTTTATCGGCTCCTAGATAAGTACTTGTTACAAAATGGAGGTTCTGATTATGTGTCTGTTAAAATCTTTTGTTCAAAAGACTGGAACATTGAAAGTAATCACCAATTCTTCTAATGATCTCTGTTGAAATAGGCTTTCTACTTTAACGTACATAGACTGGAGTAGCTATAATAATTCCTTTAGCCAATTGTAATGTTAATCAAAGATGTTCAAATCTTATCAAATCCTTACACATAGCAGTTGATCCTTTAAACTTGAGTAGAAGCTTTTAATGTCTAATTAGGTTTTAAAATTTGCAGAACTACTCCTCATATTACTTTTGTCAGTATAATATCCCAAGAGATACCTAATATTCTATACATGATATACAGTTCTTGTGTGGATAATATTTATCTGCATAACAATTTATTTTAAAAAAATGATAAAATTAAAGGGATACAAAACAGCCTGTTTCATTGTTGTAATAAAAAAACACGAAGTAGTGGGTTAAACTTAATATAAATTATTACTATATGTATTATTTATTATTTTAAAAGAATTTTGCCTTTTATTTATTCTACAGGAAGGCAAAGGAACAGCGTTTCCTTTAAAAGTGTTGCTAGAAGACACCTATAAATGCTGCAGTAAATTTTTATTGTACATGCTCTGTAGACCATTTTTGCTGCAAAAATAATGTGGCAGTAGAACTTAAATTATATAATGGTAGCTCTCTTATCTAGCTGCCATGTAGTGGCTACAATGAAAATGTCTAAAAGATCTTATTTAGCTATAGCATGTTACCCATGTGCTCAATCACATGAAAGTCATACGGCATATCTGTAAATACCTGTAAAAAGTGCTCTATGAGCAACTATTTTTCAGCTACTGTCACCTACATGGGGAAAAAAAGATAATCAATATCATCAATTTTAATCTCATGAGATCTCATAATAAGCTCCCTTCCTTATCCCCTTCGGCCAAATGGACTTTTTTTGCATCACAAAAAAAAAGTGTCTTTAAAGACCCTAGTGACGTAATGGTACGTCCGTACATTTTTGTTGGCTTACAGGGGATCTTTTACATTCTCTCACTCGCCCACAGCCCAGAACTTACTCATAACTGAGGCAATGTGTCTGGGATGAGTCAGAGCCCGGGCTCTCATGTGATCTGTGTGACAGATATATATTTAAATATATATCTGATGGATTTTAGCACAAATATATATATATATATATATATATATATATATATATAACTATATGTATAGATTATTTTATATATATATATATATATATATATATATATAAAACATATTCTGCTATGTGCAGAACACTGGAATGTATCACATTTACAGTAAATACACAGTATAACACGTTATTAAATATGAATATTAAATAAATAGGATTATTCAAGTATTCATCTACTTGACGCCAAAGCACTCCAATGTATATATATACAGGGAGTGCAGAATTATTAGGCAAGTTGTATTTTTGAGGATTAATTTTATTATTGAACAACAACCATGTTCTCAATGAACCCAAAAACTCATTAATATCAAAGCTGAATATTTTTGGAAGTAGTTTTTAGTTTGTTTTTAGTTATAGCTATTTTAGGGGGATATCTGTGTGTGCAGGTGACTATTACTGTGCATAATTATTAGGCAACTTAACAAAAAACAAATATATACCCATTTCAATTATTTATTTTTACCAGTGAAACCAATATAACATCTCAACATTCACAAATATACATTTCTGACATTCAAAAACAAAACAAAAACAAATCAGTGACCAATATAGCCACCTTTCTTTGCAAGGACACTCAAAAGCCTGCCATCCATGGATTCTGTCAGTGTTTTGATCTGTTCACCATCAACATTGCGTGCAGCAGCAACCACAGCCTCCCAGACACTGTTCAGAGAGGTGTACTGTTTTCCCTCCTTGTAAATCTCACATTTGATGATGGACCACAGGTTCTCAATGGGGTTCAGATCAGGTGAACAAGGAGGCCATGTCATTAGATTTTCTTCTTTTATACCCTTTCTTGCCAGCCACGCTGTGGAGTACTTGGACGCGTGTGATGGAGCATTGTCCTGCATGAAAATCATGTTTTTCTTGAAGGATGCAGACTTCTTCCTGTACCACTGCTTGAAGAAGGTGTCTTCCAGAAACTGGCAGTAGGACTGGGAGTTGAGCTTGACTCCATCCTCAACCCGAAAAGGCCCCACAAGCTCATCTTTGATGATACCAGCCCAAACCAGTACTCCACCTCCACCTTGCTGGCGTCTGAGTCAGACTGGAGCTCTCTGCCCTTTACCAATCCAGCCACGAGCCCATCCATCTGGCCCATCAAGACTCACTCTCATTTCATCAGTCCATAAAACCTTAGAAAAATCAGTCTTGAGATATTTCTTGGCCCAGTCTTGACGTTTCAGCTTGTGTGTCTTGTTCAGTGGTGGTCGTCTTTCAGCCTTTCTTACCTTGGCCATGTCTCTGAGTATTGCACACCTTGTGCTTTTGGGCACTCCAGTGATGTTGCAGCTCTGAAATATGGCCAAACTGGTGGCAAGTGGCATCTTGGCAGCTGCACGCTTGACTTTTCTCAGTTCATGGGCAGTTATTTTGCGCCTTGGTTTTTCCACACGCTTCTTGCGACCCTGTTGACTATTTTGAATGAAACTCTTGATTGTTCGATGATCACGCTTCAGAAGCTTTGCAATTTTAAGAGTGCTGCATCCCTCTGCAAGATATCTCACTATTTTTGACTTTTCTGAGCCTGTCAAGTCCTTCTTTTGACCCATTTTGCCAAAGGAAAGGAAGTTGCCTAATAATTATGCACACCTGATATAGGGTGTTGATGTCATTAGACCACACCCCTTCTCATTACAGAGATGCACATCACCTAATATGCTTAATTGGTAGTAGGCTTTCGAGCCTATACAGCTTGGAGTAAGACAACATGCATAAAGAGGATGATGTGGTCAAAATACTAATTTGCCTAATAATTCTGCACACAGTGTATATATATATATATATATATATATATATATATATATATATTGCTTTCGAAGAGAGAAGCACTCTACCAGGTACGAACAACAGCTCATCAGCTAGGTCTATGTCGATTTAACACCCCGGAAGCAGCCTCTTTTAGACCTGTGTGCTTTTCACAGAGGAAAACTTTCCTGAAGTATATCAGTCTGATCCGACCAAGTGGTCAGTCCATCCCCAAAATACCAGGCAATTCTCCTCTAAATTGGTTGTCATGGTCCTGTTCAGAGGAGAATTGCCTGGTATTTCTGGGCAAGACTGATTTTACTTGGCGGGATCGGACTGATATGCTTCAGGAAAGTTTTCCTCTGTGAAAAACACACTGATCTAAAAGAAGCTGCTCCTGGGTGGTAAATCACCATAGAACTAGCTGATGAGCTGTTGTTCATTCTGGGTAGAACGCTTCTCTCTTCGTATGGAAATTAATATGACCCTGGAGAAGTCTCCCTATGGGTGATGGGGGAAACCAGACATGAGCTGTTGTTCATTCTGGGTAGAACGCTTCTCTCTTCATATGCAAATATATACTATATTTATATAAACTACAAAGAAAAAGTAACCAGCGCTAAAACCCAGTGGCATAAACACAGTGATATATATATATATATATATATATATATATATATATATATATATATACAGGGAGTGCAGAATTATTAGGCAAATGAGTATTTTGACCACATCATCCTCTTTATGCATGTTGTCTTACTCCAAGCTGTATAGGCTCGAAAGCCTACTACCAATTAAGCATATTAGGTGATGTGCATCTCCGTAATGAGAAGGGGTGTGGTCTAATGACATCAACACCCTATATCAGGTGTGCATAATTATTAGGCAACTTCCTTTCCTTTGGCAAAATGGGTCAAAAGAAGGACTTGACAGGCTCAGAAAAGTCAAAAATAGTGAGATATCTTGCAGAGGGATGCAGCACTCTTAAAATTGCAAAGCTTCTGAAGCGTGATCATCGAACAATCAAGCGTTTCATTCAAAATAGTCAAAAGGGTCGCAAGAAGCGTGTGGAAAAACCAAGGCGCAAAATAACTGCCCATGAACTGAGAAAAGTCAAGCGTGCAGCTGCCAAGATGCCACTTGCCACCAGTTTGGCCATATTTCAGAGCTGCAACATCACTGGAGTGCCCAAAAGCACAAGGTGTGCAATACTCAGAGACATGGCCAAGGTAAGAAAGGCTGAAAGACGACCACCACTGAACAAGACACACAAGCTGAAACGTCAAGACTGGGCCAAGAAATATCTCAAGACTGATTTTTCTAAGGTTTTATGGACTGATGAAATGAGAGTGAGTCTTGATGGGCCAGATGGATGGGCCTGTGGCTGGATTGGTAAAGGGCAGAGAGCTCCAGTCCGACTCAGAAGCCAGCAAGGTGGAGGTGGAGTACTGGTTTGGGCTGGTATCATCAAAGATGAGCTTGTGGGGCCTTTTCGGGTTGAGGATGGAGTCAAGCTCAACTCCCAGTCCTACTGCCAGTTTCTGGAAGACACCTTCTTCAAGCAGTGGTACAGGAAGAAGTCTGCATCCTTCAAGAAAAACATGATTTTCATGCAGGACAATGCCCATCACACGCGTCCAAGTACTCCACAGCGTGGCTGGCAAGAAAGGGTATAAAAGAAGAAAATCTAATGACAGGGCCTCCTTGTTCACCTGATCTGAACCCCATTGAGAACCTGTGGTCCATCATCAAATGTGAGATTTACAAGGAGGGAAAACAGTACACCTCTCTGAACAGTGTCTGGGAGGCTGTGGTTGCTGCTGCACGCAATGTTGATGGTGAACAGATCAAAACACTGACAGAATCCATGGATGGCAGGCTTTTGATTGTCCTTGCTAAGAAAGGTGGCTATATTGGTCACTGATTTGTTTTTGTTTTGTTTTTGAATGTCAGAAATGTATATTTGTGAATGTTGAGATGTTATATTGGTTTCACTGGTAAAAATAAATAATTGAAATGGGTATATATTTGTTTTTTGTTAAGTTGCCTAATAATTATGCACAGTAATAGTCACCTGCACACACAGATATCCCCCTAAAATAGCTATAACTAAAAACAAACTAAAAACTACTTCCAAAACTATTCAGCTTTGATATTAATGAGTTTTTTGGGTTCATTGAGAACATCGTTGTTGTTCAATAATAAAATTAATCCTCAAAAATACAACTTGCCTAATAATTCTGCACTCCCTGTATATATATATATATATATATATATATATATATATATATATATATATATATATATATATATACAGGGAGTGCAGAATTATTAGGCAAATGAGTATTTTGACCACATCATCCTCTTTATGCATGTTGTCTTACTCCAAGCTGTATAGGCTCGAAAGCCTACTACCAATTAAGCATATTAGGTGATGTGCATCTCTGTAATGAGAAGGGGTGTGGTCTAATGACATCAACACCCTATATCAGGTGTGCATAATTATTAGGCAACTTCCTTTCCTTTGGCAAAATGGGTCAAAAGAAGGACTTGACAGGCTCAGAAAAGTCAAATATAGTGAGATATCTTGCAGAGGGATGCAGCACTCTTAAAATTGCAAAGCTTCTGAAGCGTGATCATCGAACAATCAAGCGTTTCATTCAAAATAGTCAACAGGGTCACAAGAAGCGTGTGGAAAAACCAAGGCGCAAAATAACTGCCCATGAACTGAGAAAAGTCAAGCGTGCAGCTGCCAAGATGCCACTTGCCACCAGTTTGGCCATATTTCAGAGCTGCAACATCACTGGAGTGCCCAAAAGCACAAGGTGTGCACTACTCAGAGACATGGCCAAGGTAAGAAAGGCTGAAAGACGACCACCACTGAACAAGACACACAAGCTGAAACGTCAAGACTGGGCCAATAAATATCTCAAGACTGATTTTTCTAAGGTTTTATGGACTGATGAAATGAGAGTGAGCCTTGATGGGCCAGATGGATGGGCCCGTGGCTGGATTGGTAAAGGGCAGAGAGCTCCAGTCCGACTCAGACGCCAGCAAGGTGGAGGTGGAGTACTGATTTGGGCTAGTATCATCAAAGATGAGCTTGTGGGGCCTTTTCGGGTTGAGGATGGAGTCAAGCTCAACTCCCAGTCCTACTGCCAGTTTCTGGAAGACACCTTCTTCAAGCAGTGGTACAGGAAGAAGTCTGCATCCTTCAAGACAAACATGATTTTCATGCAGGACAATGCTCCATCACACGCGTCCAAGTACTCCACAGCGTGGCTGGCAAGAAAGGGTATAAAAGAAGAAAATCTAATGACATGGCCTCCTTGTTCACCTGATCTGAACCCCATTGAGAACCTGTGGTCCATCATCAAATGTGAGATTTGCAAGGAGGGAAAACAGTACGCCTCTCTGAACAGTGTCTGGGAGGCTGTGGTTGCTGCTGCACGCAATGTTGATGGTGAACAGATCAAAACACTGACAGAATCCATGGATGGCAGGCTTTTGAGTGTCCTTGCAAAGAAAGGTGGCTATATTGGTCACTGATTTGTTTTTGTTTTGTTTTTGAATGTCAGAAATGTATATTTGTGAATGTTGAGATGTTATATTGGTTTCACTGGTAAAAATAAATAATTGAAATGGGTATATATTTGTTTTTTGTTAAGTTGCCTAATAATTATGCACAGTAATAGTCACCTGCACACACAGATATCCCCCTAAAATAGCTAAAACTAAAAACAAACTAAAAACTACTTCCAAAACTATTCAGCTTTGATATTAATGAGTTTTTTGGGTTCATTGAGAACATGGTTGTTGTTCAATAATAAAATTAATCCTCAAAAATACAACTTGCCTAATAATTCTGCACTCCCTGTATATATATATATATATATATATATATATATATATATATATATAGTACAACAAAAACCCATGATATGCTATAGGTTGAAGAAATCTAAATCAATGAAAATAATAATAATAAAAAGATACTAGGATAAAACGTAGGAGGTTGTGCTGCTTAATACATGATGCAGTGTACCCCTTGCACTGTAAATGAAATTGAAAATCAAGTCGAAATCACAACATAAGCGCACAGAGACAGTCTCTATATTGATAAAGGAATAAGTCCAAAAGGTGTGTCTGCAGTGTTGTCCCATGGTGGAAGCCTGGTTTCACCCTGTCATTGGTTGATGAAAATCTCAGCCGGTCAGTGTTAAAAAACACAAAAATCACATAGCGTGATACTGTATACACCATTCACAAATTTATTCTATTAGTAACAAATACAAACTTACAAAGTCAAACCTCAATCCATAATGAGGTAAGCTTAAAGATAATAAAATCCCAGTAATATCCAGAACTCAGTGGCTGTTGAATCAGTTAAAACTGCAACTCAGTGCCACTTATAGGGTGTAAAAGATCACAAGGTATAAAAAAAAAGTCTATTACCTCTGATGAAGAAGTTACTTATAAACTTTAAAATGTGTAAGGTTTCATTGAGTGAGCATTCTGATTTCCACTTGGCAATCATTTTATTAATATTTATTGAGTTATAGACTTTTTTTATGGATTGAGGTTTGACTATGTAAGTTTATATACATGTGTATGTATGTATCTCTATGGGAAAGCTCGTTGCAGCCCATTTTTTTCCTTACACTTTACACCTTCTAACTTTTGAGCACTTATAACATTTTAATGCAATTTCTTTAAGAAATAGTTTTTATCGGACAGTGTTATTATGGGTGTAACTATACATGTTAATGTTTTTTTAATGTGTTTTGTGCAACTTTTTATTTGAGCATAACAGTTAACCAGAGCTCTGAAGTTGGGGTAATCACGTATTTGCTTATATTTTCAACTTATATGAGCAGAATTTAACTGTTGTGTAAACGTCTGCGAAATCCCGATATTGCTTGCGAGCAAATGATAGCGTCATAATATAGCAAAGTGTTTATTGGCCTTTAAGTTGATAGTTTTACCTACATTGAATACCGGCACTTTAAATATAAAATAAAAGCACAAACTTTGTACTGTAATAAAAATAAATTAAAGAAATCCACAAAGTTCAACTTAAACCAAGAGGATCCATCTATAGTTATGCTTCCTGCATGATCCCTATCCTGAATCATGCCACTGGATTTCTTCACAGTAACAGCACTGTCCCAGCCTTTATAGTTTCCTAGTTCATAGACCAGATTTTCATGATATCGTAACTAGAGCGCAGGGGAAATAATCAGCTCACCAGTAACAATAGCTACTAACATTTTCTTACCAATCCGCTGATTATTACTCCTGTGCTATAGTTAGGATATCATGAAAATCAGGTCTGTTATGGGTGCTTGACGGATGGTGTGCAGAAACACTGTCATTAATGGTGTTGTTTTTTTTTTAATTATGTAAAAACTGAGCATGCACATTTTTGGAAACACTATATTATAAAACTGGACTGGAAGTGATACATGCATATTTAAAGATTATGTTAAAATGTGATCATTTCTATCTTGCAGAGTATATACAGATTAACATATGTTCCCTTTTTTGAGGAATGTAGAATGTTTTTAAAATACAGGTATCCCTCAGTTTACGCCGGGGTTAGGTTCCAGAAAGAAATGGTTGTAAATCGAAACTGTTGTAAATTATAACCCAGTTTATAATGTAAGTCAATGGGAAGTGAGGGAGATAAGTTCCAGGCCCCTCTCAAAATTGTCATAAGTAACACCTAATACATTATTTTTAAAGCTTTGAAATGAAGACATGTGATGCTAAACAGCATTATAAACCTAATAAAATAATCAAAGAACACTGAATATATAATTAAAGTAAGTTAAATTAACAAAAACATTTGCTAAACAGCATTATAAACCTAATAAAATAATCACACAACACAGACTTCACTTGCATTTTTCTGCAAACAGTTCTTTCTATGCATTCCAATCTGGACTGATTTATAGACAGGAAGATCTTGTTCGTTTGAAATCTGCTCGATAGCTCAGGTCTAGTTAAACTGATTAATTTCAGCTTGCTTGGCTTTGCTGCAACACAAGCGGACAGCTCCACTTATTGGCTATTTTAATAAATGCACTGCTTCTCAATGCTTTTCAATAGCAGTCACATGACTGGAAAAAAAGGTTGTTATTCTGAAACGGTGTAAATTGAACCGTTGTAAACCGAGGGCCACGTGAAGATGCCATTCTCATGCTCTGTGTTGTGTAAATGATTATGGCAAGACAATGCCCTTTTATTATAAACACTAATATTAAATTAACCTGTATTTAAGATATTTGGCCTTCACATTATATTATACAAGAGCTGTGAAGTACAAAACTGCTGGACTTGGTATCTCTTAAGAACAACATTTATGCCAGACTCTCACTCCTCAATACACAATCTGTGTTCCTGGTGGTATCCACTATTGCTTATTGTTCTGCATAACATTAAATTTAACCTCAACTCCATGAACAAAAATAGTGTTTTGATTTAACAGTGCCTTTTATTTTATTTCATCAATCCAACTTTATTAGTTTTTACAAATGAACATTATAAATAAATAGACTATGCCATCTGGACATAGCGAGTGTGATTTGCATGGCATATTAAACCTCACAATCCATCACAAGCTTATGAACTGAGTGAGAGGGTTTGCCAAGTGCATTTTAATTGAAAATATGCCCCTGATGAATATAATATTTGGTGAGAAACTAGGCCTCACAGCAGATGGTAATATTTAAGTGAGTTTTAAGTGAAATGACCTTTAGTGAATACTAAATGGCAGCTAACACTTAAAACACTCTTAAACCTTGTCTCTCTTGTCGCTCTGTACCCTTAACATGATTTTAGTGTATCGAGACTGAAATATGACTAGGGGTGTGCAGCATTGCAGGAAGGTTGCAGGCTGTTATATATGCAATTAATAAAGCTAAGTAAAATATTTGCAGTTCTAAAAGGTTGTTATAGAAATTATGTGCATTTCATTATGTAACTTAAAGGGGCAATAAAATATTTTTAATATGAATACTGCATATTAAAAATAAACTCTTTAATATTAGCAGAATTTGCATTTGTTTTGCAGCCTTGCAAAGCATTTTGAGAATTGCATTATTCTTTGCTGTAGCCTGTTATCGATAGATATGAGTGAACTCCTGCCCAGATCAAATAATTATTGTGTGCAATGTAGCAAGGTCTATCTGAATTATGTATTCTAGTCTCTGTAGGGTTAAGGGTAGAGAATACAAGGTAAATTGCAGGAAAATATAGGATGTGAAAGTGTGTATATCGGGCCTACATACTCGTCAATTAATCAGCCTATGGGTTCAATTCTGTAAAGCTCTCTGTTTTTTTGAGAGATTATATAAGATTATATAAGATTATATAAGGAGTCTTTTACTATAAGGCCCCTTAAAGAATTTGAGAAAGGCGAATTGTCAGTTGAGAGCAGTGTACCTCACTAAGCAGGGTTTTGGCTGTGAAACAGATACACATACATTACAATATAATGCTAAATAATGCTATATAATGCTATATAATGCATATTTGTGTGATTACCCTGCATGCCAGTGATTTTTTGATTATCACCATATATACTAAAACTTTATGTTGATGTTTGTAGATTTTTTTAACTAGTCCTGTTGTCTGAAGATGTTATTTTTGTTGCCGTGCTTGTAAACATAATTAGTATCCTCCAAGTTTGAAAGTCTGACTTGACAAAGAAACATCATATTTTGTATTTTTAAAACATTATTATCTGCAAAAAAATGATGTGAATATTAGAAAATTTAGATTTCTCTAATAGGGAACTCATTCCATAACTTTACCTTCCCTGAACTTCTGAAAAGAATTTGTTCAGCCATAGAGGACCTATAGTATGGATGGGAACAAATACAATATATTCTAATGTTAGTTTTGATATTCCGAGTGACATTTTCTTCTTTAAATCATATCAAAATAAGACACTTAAAGGGTTATGAAACCTGAGAAATGTCTTTTGTGAGTCCGGCAAATCAAATTTGTTTTTTTCAATTTACTTCTATTATCAAATTGCTTAGCTCCCATGGTATTCTTTGTTGAAGAGATACCTAGGTAACTGTCTGGAGCAATACATGGCAGGAAATAGTGCTGCCATCTAGTGTTTTCTTACAAAATTGCTGCCACATAGTGCTCCAGACATGTGCAGGCTGCTGAGCTTATGCTCCCCTTCTTTCATGTTTCAGATAGAGCTTGTAGATTAAAATAAATAAATGCCAATTTACTTCTATTATTACATTTGCTTCATTCTCTTGTTATCCTTTTTTGAAAGAGCAGCAATGCACTACTAGGTGCAAGCTGGTGATTGGTGACTACACATATGCTTCTTGTCATTGGCTCACCAGATGAGGCCCCTTAACTGCATTGCTGCACTTGAGCTGTAAGCTGGTGATTGGTGACTACACATATGCTTCTTGTCATTGGCTCACCAGGTGAGGCCCCTTAACTGCATTGCTGCACTTGAGCTGTAAGCTGGTGATTGGTGACTACACATATGCTTCTTGTCATTGGCTCACCAGGTGAGGCCCCTTAACTGCATTGCTGCACTTGAGCTGACTGTAACTATATATGTAACACCTTTGTAAAAGTAAACTACATAAGTGAAATACAAAAATATAGGTGGTATTGTGCTTTAACATCACATAGACACAATAAACTAATTTTGCAAATACAATGTTCATTTTTATCAAGAACATTTTGGTTAATATTTTTATCTATCAAAAATATTGTGATTTATTCTTTGCAAAAGAGTGCACAAAAGCTAACGCACCCCACACTATCGACTGTGCTTCACTTGTAATCTAGTTTATAGTTATTTGCAAGCAAAAGTTCAATAATAAAATGCATTAATGCACCTTTTTGCACTTTTATATCTGATGTCAAAAACTAAACATTACACACACAGGTACACATCACATAAACACTACAGTTATGTTTGGTGTGTTCAAACAATAGATCAGGATCTACTAGTAGATCTGTAAGTGCTTGACTGTAGATTACATTAATGTTATGCGTTTTACCTCTTTCTGTCTCAGCCAGTAATGTTAGTATGGGCTTGCACATATAGTTTCTGAACCACTACAGTGGCCACAGTTAAAAATAATGATCCAGTACAAGAATATTAGTACCTGTGTTTTCTGAAGATTAGTTATGCCTAACACATGCATTAGTAGATACTTCCCAGCATCACCTTGAGGCTTTTTAGGATAGACAGACCAGTTGACTTGCAGGCGATGGACAACCAATATTTTGTGGGTGGGGCAGTGATGAAGAGGGGTTGGTCCATGAGTGTGCCATAGGTGGGGGTGGGGCATGATGTGGGCAGGTCTGAGTGGAGTTGGGGCAGGATACAGAATGGTTGGGGGGGTTATTATTAGATTACGATGACAAACCTCTCAAAAAAAGTAGACCCCATCTTTCTAAAATATAGTCACCCTCCTGATATATATTGTTTCTAGACTGTTTTAATAAAATTTACATGCATACATTCAAATAATATTTTTTTTTTATATAAACAAATTTGTATTGCGCTACGGAATCTGTTGGCGCTCTACAAATAACCGATAATAATAATAATATAATAATAATAATTGAGGTTTTCAACACGTACAATAATATATTCATATACATCAAATGACATTTCACCAATTTTTATTAAGTTATCTTAACAGCAAATAATTTTAGGACAACAGAGATGATATAGTACTAAGTAAAGTTACAACCTCTTTTTATAGCATGTATAATAAAATTTCCTCTAATAACACATGGGGCCACTCATGAACCCTGGAGAGCTTGCAGCACTATAAAGGAGGAATTCTTTCTTATACATAGTTATTGTAGTTATATATGTAGGTATGTTGCGTTTAATTCAGACACTACAATTGGATTTCGTATTCAAAAAGCTATAAACAGTCTTGCAGGGCTAAGCAGAGGAGATATGGTCAATGTTGTGTTACACTGCAAGTTGTACGTATGAGAGAAGTGATTGGGTGCGGTATAGGCAAGACAAACCGCTTCGTTAACCCTCCTAAAGTAGGAGGTATATTATATGAAAAGGTGGGGGGGTGGTAGTTGTAGTATATTAAACAAGGTATATCATAGAATCGTACATTTCTAACGAATGCAAGATAAGCTACTGCATCCTGACTTAGAGTAAAAAAGCTGCGATAAAGCGAAACGTCATATCTATGTTGATAAGTTAATTGCGCCTGGACTGGAACTATATCTCATATAGTAGAGCCTGAGAATCTAAGATGATACATGTCGCAAAGGTTATGCAGCTCCATTTTGACATTTTAGGGAAAGAGACTGTGCATTAAGGCACTAGTGCAGGTCCAGCCTGTGCTAGAAAAGAAGTAATCCTGGAGTAATTGGAATGTGAATATGAGATAAACAGAAATAGGTAGCATGGTTACACTTCAATAATAATCCAAAATGTTGTGCTGACTACAACAGTGTTATATTAAATCATAACAATGCAGGAAATGCGTCAGCAGTGGAGACTCCAGATGTGCTGTGCCAGGTCTGTTTTAACGAATCTAATAAAATGATATTTTAATATACAATTATCTCTCTCTCTTCTAATCCTGAAAAAACTGAACTGTGATAACTGTGTGGTATTGGTTACACTTCAACCCTAGAACCTATTAGTATTAACAATATAGGGCACAATATTATTAGGTGGTTATCCACTTATACTGAAATAGGGTACCTCTCCAGGAAGCCAGTCACGTTGAGCATAAACCTAGGTATAGGCTGAATACTAATGTCTAAGGGGCCAAAGTCCAAGATCTTTTTATATAAGACTTGTCGGAGTGGGATTAATTATAGAGTATTTATAACTAAAGACAGAAATACAAATGTCATATAGATTAAACTAGGGGACAGATGGTGAATAAGTAACTGCAGGTATGTTAAATATAACATGAGGGTTAGGTTTAGCTAGATTTTTGGGAAGCCAGCATTAAATATTCTGAATACTGTTAAGCGAGATGGTGTACAGAGCTCTGCCTCGGCCTATGGCAGATCCTGCCATCAAGACCATAGTTTACAGATATGTAAGAATTATATATGACTTCCCCAACCTGTTTAAAGGGTAAAAGTAACTATACCTCTCTAAGGTTTCATTTGTATCAATAACAAATCTATATCTATGGAAGAGATTGTCCCATAAATGAGTCATAGTAAATATTATCGTGCATACGCACAAATTATATAAGAGCATTGGACCTCATAATTATAAAACATATAGGGTATAAGTACACATTCAGTACATTATTAAATATGGCTCTATTTACAAACTAGCCTGTATATTGTGCCTAATAAGGGCTAGAGACGTTCTAACCACATGACAGGTATAACATCAGATTAGATCTTGAGCCTGACCTTTAGTTACAATATATATAATAATGATACCCGGCCTCACTGGAGAGTATAGCAGGTAAGAACTTTAACTTACAAAGTCTTTAAACGTAATAAGAATATAGGTAGAACAGAAGCATCCATATAAATATAATGAAGCAGGGTGCAAAATAAAATAATAGCAGATATAAGAACATCTGATCTAAGTGACCCTCAAGTACCTCTAATAGATGGAGCGGCATGGTAACAGAATAAAAATAAGTAAATACCAATGCCGACAGCTGATTTAAACTAAAATATAGCTGTGAAAAACAAAAGACAGTTGTTATTTTTGCCTAGCCCATACGTAGAGTATAACCCAAAACTTTTCCTTAATGGGTGTTTCCACTGTTGATGAGATGTTAAAAATGAGGGATTAATCGATATTCATAAGCCCATAGAGGACTAAGAAGGCATTAGGTAATACAGTCCGCATTGTCACGTTCCAACTCCCAGCTTATATAGTCAGCAGAGTATATAATAGGAGAAGTGGAACTAGAAAAATAAAAAGAAAGCTCCAGATTAACCGATGCCTCTTCTTAGGTCACCGGGAGCATACTGCACTTGTTGCACGAGGCCCACTAGTAAACACCAACCTGCAGCAACCACCAGGTTCTGAAAGTCCTAGCTCATTTGTAGTTCACAGGCTCCGGATCCATCCATCTTTGTATTATCTGTGTGATGTAGACCATGCTTCCTAAGGGGGTTCCAATATGTCAGCGGTCCCTGCGCCCCTATCCATCTTGTACTGTACCGCAGTGTATTTGCCAATGGCACATCTCCTAAGCTTTCATGGAGCGCAGCCATCTGTGAGTCGTCCAATTCAGCAGCGGTTTCCATTTCTCTGCCATCGTCCAGCAGAGTGATCTTCCTGGTCTTCTTAATATCACGTTGTAGGCGAGTATGTAACGGCTTTGATAGAAAAGATGGCGACTACCATGGGCCTAATACGCCTTCTATACTGTCGCACTTCTTCTCATAAGCGGTCAAGGCAGTAGAGAGTTAGATTGAATGGTGTTAGACTTGAAATCTTCAGCCAATGCATCCAAAAGGGCATCGCCGTGGCGATCTATCAATTCATGCATCTGACTCAAAATGAAGGCTGCTGTGTCGTCGTACATTTTAGGCCAGTGAGAGTTGAAGATCCTGGGACACTAAAGTTAGGGCAAAAGTCACTGTGTTGTTCTCCAGAAGCAGTGAAAGATTAAATCTCCATAGACACCTCCCCAAAAGAGTTATAAGCAGAGAAAGTAGGTGATAAAGCCTTTAAAAATAATAAACATGTCAGGAGCTCTATAAATGTACGTCTTGTCTCAATGATAGTTGGCTACGCCCCCCTCAAATAATATTTTAACTGTAAACTCCTTGATGTCTTGATTAAAGGGTCAGTAAACACCTTGATTATTTTATATAAAATGTTTAGTTATGCATTATAAAACAACACTGCAACACATCTGCCCCAATTCGATATATCAGATAACAAATGAAAAACAATGAATTGTACACTAAATATATAATAGTCGCTAGCCTTGTTGTCTGACGACTAAAGCTTAGATTGGCTCCACTAAATAAAGCAAATGGGTGGAGTCTGGCTATTGAAAATTAATTGCAAGGAAAATTATGTTAATTTAAAAAAATATATATTTTGACTTGGCTAATATGTTATTCAAAAGCAACACAACAGAAAGAGCAAGGTGCTTACTGCACCTTTAAATCCTTGTCTACCCTGACATAAGAATCACTAAAGTAAAATAGTGCCAAATTACTTTATGAAATATTATGACTGAACAAAGCCAAGATCACACGGAGCAGTTTTTTTAAGTTATAAATGTATTTAAATGTATCTATAACATAATTGTATAGGAACAGAAAGTAAAAAAATAGCTAGCATCAAGAAGTGGCCTTATGATAATTTGACTGAACACAAAGTGTGTTTTACTGTATTTTGCCTGCAGCTATTCTTCTTAGCTGATCTGTTTTGCTATTATGTTTTTAAAAGTGAAATAAATAAATGATACATTTCTATTATTGCTGCATGTGACCCTGGTTTGTAGCCAGTCATGCTATTCCCTAAAGTTGCTTGACTTGCTATTAATTTATAAGAAAACCTTAGTGTATTCATACAGTGGCAACAAATTATCACTGAACAGGTATTTTTTATTGTGTTTGGTGGAAATTATTATTATTATCACTATCTATTATTGATAAAGAAAGGAGTACCACAAGGCTCTGTCTTGGGTCCTTTGCTTTTTTCTCTCTATACATCCTCCCTTGGAAAACATATATCCTTCTTTAGCCTCCAGTACCACTTTAATGCTGATGATACTCAAATCTATCTTTCCGCTCCTGATATCTCTCGCTCTATACCAGTGATTCCCAAA
Source organism: Bombina bombina (assembly GCF_027579735.1). NCBI lineage: Eukaryota > Metazoa > Chordata > Amphibia > Anura > Bombinatoridae > Bombina > Bombina bombina. The sequence continues at coordinate 168,246,420 of NC_069501.1, forward strand.
TCCAGTACTCAGGACACTTACTCAGGCCAAATTTTCATTATATCTTAACTGAAGGTGAAATAATAAGCTGATGGGTGAACTGATTGTTTCACCTGTGCTCTAGTTAAGATATAATGAATATCTGGCCTGTGTAATGGTCCTGAGGACTGGGTTTGGGAAACACTGCTCTATATTAAACCAGATTACCAACTGTCTCTCTGCAATTTCCTCTTGGATGTCCTCATACTATCTCCAAGTCAATCTGTCTAACACTAACAATAAGAGAATATCCCAGCGCCCACTAGACCTTATTGGCCCAGGATGGTGATACCTAGTTATCACCTAAATGCAATAATGTGAAAAAGGGTAATCCTAGGCGCCAACAAGTGGCTAAGGTATAAAAATATTTAATACAACTCAGGGTACAAGGTTTAAAAATACAGTATTGTAAATACAATTAAAAAGCAATTTTTAAATGGCATGGATCCACGCTAATTACAATGAGGATAAGAATGTGAAATATATAAGCACTTATAACAATATACACAAGATGAATGTGCAAAAACAGCAATATCACAGGTGAACTGCAAAGTGACTTGGTGCAATACTCCAATGTGCTAAAAAATGAGGTGGTTACAATCAGTAAAATTCAAAAAAAAAAATCCAATAAATTCAAAAATGTGTCCAGTGTAGAAAAAAATGTTTCAAGAAAGAAATGTGTGTCAAGAAAAAACAGTCAATGTTAAATAAAGGTCAGTGTTAAAAATACCACAACAGAAGTCCACAATAAATCCGCTGGGGTGCTCCTATAGGTGTTTATCCAAAGGTATTGGTGAATAAGCAAGTGTTTGTTCAATAATATCCAATAAAAAATGTCCAATAAAAAATAAAACAATGTTATTGGTGGTGCTACCAGCCTGGGTGGGCTGGTACGTTGTGGAAAGGTGCACAATAAGAAAAAGCTCAATATAAACAATTCCAAAAGAAATTAAAGTAAAGACAATTCCAATGGTAAAAACAAATCCAAAAATAAAAATGGATCCAAAAATAAAAATAAAAATAAGGGACCAAAACCTGTGAAGAGAAAGAAAAAGCGCAATGTGTAGAAAAATCACAATATGTTCCTCCAATTAAAATAAGGCTTACCAGTGTTGTCTACGCGTTTCGGCCTTCTCTGGGCCTTTATCAAGACTGATATTGGATATTATTGAACAAACACTTGCTTATTCACCAATACCTTTGGATAAACACCTATAGGAGCACCCCAGCGGATTTATTGTGGACTTCTGTTGTGGTATTTTTAACACTGACCTTTATTTAACATTGACAGTTTTTTCTTGACACACATTTCTTTCTTGAATTATTTTTTTCTACACTGGACACATTTTTGAATTTATTGGATTTTTTTTTTTTTAATTTTACTGATTGTAACCACCTCATTTTTTAGCACATTGGAGTATTGCACCAAGTCACTTTGCAGTTCACCTGTGATATTGCTGTTTTTGCACATTCATCTTGTGTATATTGTTATAAGTGCTTATATATTTCACATTCTTATCCTCATTGTAATTAGCGTGGATCCATGCCATTTAAAAATTGCTTTTTAATTGTATTTACAATACTGTATTTTTAAACCTTGTACCCTGAGTTGTATTAAATATTTTTATACCTTAGCCACTTGTTGGCGCCTAGGATTACCCTTTTTCACAATCTGTCTAACACTAAACTGCATCTAACTCCCCATTCTTCGAGACATCCAACACCTGACATTTCTGACAGTTGGAGATTCTATTCTCAACACCATACCCAGGCCCGCTGTCTTGGGAGTCACACTTGACTTCTAACTCACATTCACTCCACATAATCAAGTGCTTGCCAAATCTTGCCGTTGCACACCTATGCCACAGCTTCACAATTCAACTTCCTTGTTCAAGAAACTACAAAAATAATTATTAATTCCCTCATTTTTTCTTGCATTGACTACTGCAATCTACTTCTAAATGGTATTCCCAAACACCGCCTCTTCCCCTCCAATCTATTATGAATGATTTAGCTAGACTCATCCACCCAATCTACATCGGCTACTCCGCTTTGCAAATCTCTTCACTGGTTGTCCATAAACTTTAGAATACAATTAAAGTATTAACCCTAATCTGTAAAGCATTCAACAACCTCCCTTCCAACTATATTCCTCTCATATAAGAATATTCCCCAACACGTCCTCTTTGATTAACCTCTGACCTACATCTATGCACCCCTATTATGTCTACATATCTCTCTTGCCTCCGAGACTTCTCAAGCACTGCTCCTGTCCTCTGAAACTCTCTGCCCCACTCCATCAGCTTTGGATGGTCTTTGAAAACCCACCTTTTCAGAGATGCTTACCATTTTTCCTCTGCATTTCCACCTATGCAAAATAACTCTTAAAGTACCTTGCCTCACTGCTGCTACTACAATCCACTTGACAGCCTACCCAAACCTTATATCTCTGCACCTTCAATCTTTAGACTGAAAGCTCTTCGAAGCAGGGACATCTTCCTTCTGTACTGCATTGTTTTTTATCTTATGTTTTGTATCTGATCACAAATCCTTGTCATTGTATACCCCTATCTCTTTACCCAGCGCTACTGAGTTTTGCAAAGCTATACATATAAATGGTAATAATAATACTAATAATAATAATATGCTGATGAATACTTTGATATGTAATTATATGCTTTATTTATTTTAACTTAAAATGGCACCAAGAAAACCACTCTTGCTGTTATGTAAAATGTGTGTTTTTTCTCATGATCCCTTTTGAAAAATTAGGTTACATTTGCTTTTTGACCTCACAAGGGAGTGCAGGGCAAGTTTATACCAACAATATAACTGTGGTTAGCCTTGTAGTCTGCAGTCTCAAAATAAGACAAGTGGTTTCTGGCAATTGGCTATTGAAAAGCAATTGCAGCAAATAAGATTTTCCAAATTTACTTATATTTTTTTATTTTCTTTGTTCTATTGGTATCCTTTGTTGGAAAGCATACCTAGGTAGGATCAAGAGCAGAAATGCTCTACTGGGATCTAGCTGCTGAGTGGTATTATTCAGACTTGATTGATGCATTATTTCATAGAAAGACAACATCATTTACTTAAAATTACAATTTGTTTACTGTGCCTTAAAAGTTCATTTTATTTATCTATTTTTTTTAAGAATTAACCAAACTTTCTAAGATCAAACTGTTAAAAACATTAATTGCCCCAACAAAAAGATGTGAGAGTATAAAAATTATATTACAATGCACATTTGAAATAAAAATATTGTAAACTCTCTAATATTCTACTTTTTATTATAGAAGAAATACAATAAAAGTTATTTGTGCCTTTTGGGGGTTTTAATCAGTGATATGATTTTGTAGCACTGCATTTATGGAACATTAAAAGTTACTGCATGATAAAGAATCAAAATCAAATAAATGAAATACAAAGACATTTTACAGCTTAACAGATGTTGATATTATAGAATGGAAGGCTATGTAAATTCATGCAAAACTACAAAGCAAATCTTTTCCGGTCTTCACAGAGATCCCCGTAAGACTACTTGATTTGGAGGGAAAGGTTAACCCAGAGGAGTCTTTTGTCTGCTTCTAATTCTTGGCAAGACCATCCATTTCTGAGCCTCTATTTAAAATTGTACACACATTTGCAAATGTTTCTGAAATGCTGGATAAAGGTTAACTTTATCCAAACGACATCCGTCTGTTTAAGCTGTAATGTGAACTAAAGTCTGGCTTTATAATTGGCCTACATGAAATAATTGATAAGGGTATTGAAGTATAAATTATCCACCAAAAAAAAACCCCATGATTTATTTTCTTTTATCAAGTGAAAAATGTTACTGATAAACTTGGTAAGAAATATATTATGCCTAAATTTAAAAACATCAATATCTGGGGGGGGGTAGTCTTATGTACATTCTGAAAAATTATGCTCTTTGTCTCCTTTGTTATTGAAATTCAACCCTTATTCAGTTTTTGTTGCCAACTTAACATTGATTCTTTGCATGTGAGAGGACTTGTGAATGTTCTCTTCTCTAGAGAAAAAAAACCTTTGCTGTGCCATGGACCAGGCATTGATGGTAATAAAGTCAGTTGAGAGTAAATCTGTCACTTTCATAAACTTGCCCAGTCTCCTGTTTATGCCTAGGGGAATTTGGCTGGAGACTGGTTAAAATCTTATCGCCAGCCTAGCATGAACTTAAAAAAAACTGATGTCCAAAAACTGGAATATTTGTGTCAAAGTCATGTCCAGATGAGAAATTCCTCCCAAATTCCAAAGTAGCCATCTGCTCATACAAGGGTGCCAGTGATAGCATTTTGTGTGTGATCCCCAGCTGCCGCCAGTTTCTTCATGTGAGATCAACACAGGGAATCAGGAGCAGTAAATCAGCTTTATAAATCCAATGACAAATCTAGGCCAAAGTCTATCATCAGCTTTTTTAAGTTCTTAAGGATGTCTTTAATGAACTCATTAAAATAAGGAAAGGGATTTATCTCCTCATGTAAAATATTAATAAAGTTATTCAAGTGATCAACTTCCAATATCAGAAATCAGTAATATTTGCAATTTTTTTTCTTTCTTTTTTTGTTAAAAAAAGTGGATATCAAGATATTAATTAAAACTAAATGAAAAATAAAATAACAAGCAAACTGTATAAGTGATACCTTTATTGGCTAACGAAAAACATATTTTTTGAAGCTTTCAGAGCACTCATGTTCCTTCATCAGACATGTTTCAATTAAAACTGAAAAAGAGAAATAAGACAGAGCTGTTTACTATATTTAAAATAAAAAGGTTAAGCATGTGAAACCATCATTTTTAACTTACAGGGGTATATTTATCATAGTGCGAGCGGACATGATACGATGTAGCGTATCATGTCTGCTGCACATCGATAAATGCTGTCAGCATATGCTGTCGGCATTTATCATTGCACCAGCAGTTCTTGTTAACTGCTGGTGCAATGCCGCCCCCTGCAGATTCACAGCCAATCGCCGCTAGCGGGGGGTGTCAATCAACCCGATCATATTCGATTGGGTTGATTTCTGTCCGCCACCTTATAGCAGGCAGACAAGTTATGGAGCAACGGTCTTTAGAACGCTCGCGCGGAAACAGGGGCATCAAGCTCCATTTGGAACTTGATAATTCAGCTCCACAATGTTTTTATTAAATTGTTTTTCTTTTTGTATTTTATTAAGAACATTTTAGTTTAAAGGGAAATGTAAACCTATTGTATTGTTTAGTAAATATATATTTATCTTTAAAGGGGCATGAACCTTAAAATTAAACATTTTAATTGTATTCTCTACCTGAATCATAAAATATTTGTTTTTGGGTTTAGTGTCCCTTTAAATGAGAGCAGATTAATAACCATATTTACCAATCAGCTGATTATTTATAGTTCAGATATCCTTAAAATAGGGAGGCCTGAGGAGTCGAGGACAGGTTTGAAAACCAGTGGACTAGAGGGATGAAGTCATCAGAGTTAAACCAGTAGGTCTCAAGTTGGAGATTTGTGGTTAGCTGACTTGCTCTGCTTACTCTAGTAGTTGGCTTTTTCTTAGCAAAACCAACTTGACCCAACATCAGGAGTTTGTTATAATAAATCAAATGACTTGTCTTTAGTGAATAGCTAACTTTAAGATTTGTCTCCAAGACAGATATTTCACGTCTTTAAAGTTTCTATCCAGTCGAACCAAAGTCACATCTTTGTGAAAGGCCTTTTAGTTCTCACATTGATTATTCTATAGTAATTCCACATGTTTAACAAATTCCCCATCCCTTCCTTTATTACCTGAAGACATTGCATGCAACAACCACCACAAACAATGATTATTCCATTTCGATTTGCCCTGGATTGTAATAGAAAGATATCTCTTGCTTCGGGTCATACATGAGGAAGGGGATGCAGTTTTACAACTAGAGACACTCTGCAACCAACCACAGAAAATCCTGACATAGACATGCCCACAAATCATCTAGCTTCACCTTCACATGATTCAAAATCTGTACCCTGGCTGGCAAATTACACATATCTTGACTGCATTAGCTTTGCCCCTGTGCTGGCTAATCATGCCCCACAGACCACCAAAACTCCAGGCAGGGGCTACTCTGACTAAGCTCCTATCCTCTCAGTCCTTGAATTACAAATTCAAATGTTGTCCAGGCAAGATGGAACAGCTAAACAGCTTCAGATATTTAGGATTAGAATTTCAATTGAGTACAGAAAATGCTAACTATCACAGAATTGCACAGAACATCTTGCTCATTTGTCCTAAAAAGTGAAACGAGGACAAAAAAATACTGCAGTAGTAATACATTTGTAGCTATAAAAGCTTACTTATGATCAATTTCTTTGTTGCTGTTTTTTTTTTTTTAATCTAAAAAAATGTTTCACCTCTCAAATTCCTTCATTTCAGTTTATTGTACCAACATTTGCTCACTTTGCACCCTTTGAGAACTGAGGGATGTTTGACAAAAATTGGTTGCATTCCTAGGTTGGCACACTTCCCATTTTGAACAAAAGACAAATTCTGGGAATGCAGAAGAAATTACAGGGTTCACTCCGAAAATGAAAGCTCTAGTTATGAATTTAGCAGGTTTAACCCTTTGAGTGCTAAGCACTTTCCCACCTGGGTGCTAAGATTTTTTAATGTTTTTTTTTATTTTTTTATTTTTGAACTTTTTTTTTCAGACCCACAAGACTTACACTGTTGGAAAGGGTACGTGATTGCCTTTCCGATGGTGGGTCTTGGGGGTCTGTAGCTGCTTAGATGCCTGAGATACAGGCTTCTAAGCAGCATACCCCCTGCTCCTATACTTAAAGGGCCATGATACTCACATTTTTTCTTTCATGATTTAGAAAGAGAATGCATTTTTAAACATCTTTCTAATTTACTTCTATTATCTCATTTGTTTTATTCTCTTGATATTCTTTGCTGAAAAGCATATCTATGCTCAGTAGCTGCTGATTGGTTGCTGCACATAAAAGTCTCATGTGATTGGCTCACCCATGTGCATTGCTTTTTCTTCAAATAATGATATCTCAAAAATGAAGCAAAATAAATAATAGAAGTAAATTGTAATGTTGTTTAAATTTGTATGTTCTATCTGAATCATGAAAGAAAGATTTTGGGTTTAGTGGCCCTTTAACATTGTTAAGTATAAATAAAGTTGCGCGGTGACGTCATCACGTTATTGCACGTGACGTCACCACGCAAAACGGGAAGCCCCGGGGATGCCTGTCACTCTACAGGCACTATTGCCGGGGTAGGAGCGGGTGCAATATTCAAATTTATTTCATCAGAGGAGACAAAAACTGGCAACGTTTCGGGATCTTATCCCTTATTCATGCCATATCTTGCAAACATTGATTACTCCTTTATATACCTTACAGCCACTAGGTGGCGCTAGCAAACATGTAAATCATTTTCATTTTGACTACATACATTATTTATATGGTTAAATGCCTGTGTGGGGGTGTTTATATTGGTGAGTCGACCAGGAGTGCGAAGGACCACATTATTGAACATAAAAGCAACATTCACACAGGTAATCTTAAAGCACCCCTGTCTAGTAATTTTTTAAGTCATGGTCATTCTATCAGCCAACTTAAGTTTCAGATTATAGATCATATTATTCTATCACATAGAGGAGGGGATAGAGAGTTGTTATTAAAACAAAGAGAGTCATATTGGATTTTTGAGTTAGGAACAATGGAACCTAAGGGTTTAAGTAGAGACTGGGATCTAACCGGCTTTCTATAAGGAATATTAAATGTGTTGGTAAAGAATATTAGACTATCTATATATTATCAGATTTTTCATTAACAGATAACATTATATGATGTGTTGTAAGTTGTTGATACTGTGTATTTAAACATATGTGCATTTAAGAGGTTTAATGAAAATGATTTACATGTTTGCTAGCGCCACCTAGTGGCTGTAAGGTATATAAAGGAGTAATCAATGTTTGCAAGATATGGCACGAATAAGGGATAAGATCCCGAAACGTCGCCAGTTTTTGTCTCCTCTGATGAAATAAATTTGAATATTGCATTGCTGTCACCTGCATCTGTTTCTTTGCTAAACACATCTAGTCAGCCAATCACAAGAGACAAATGTGTGCTAAACCACCTAAAAACCTTCTTGTCGTATCAAGGATGGGTCCTCCTAGTGAAGTCAGCTGAGATGGGGATCTTCTGAATTATTAGGCCCCTCAAGATGCCCCCTCATCACCCGCTGAATCTATTTGGTCTTCTTTTCTACCAAAACCAAAAAGAAAACATGGATGTTATTGGCTGTGCGCACACACATTTGATGACTTCACACACCCTGACACAGCACCCAACAAGAACAGTTCTGCACTGGATGAACTGGAAGTGGCATCCCAGTGAGAATCCATTTTTTCATTCATTCTAGTATTCTTATAAGGACAGGCACTGCCATTTTTCCATCTGAGCATGCAAGGCGGAACTCCCTCTATCAGGCATTTTCTATCAGGCAGCCCCTCCACCCACAGGCATATGCAATATTAATTAGCAATATCTGACTAAATTTGCAGTGTGCCATCTGGTTCCAGTTTATGACATCAATCAGGTCTGCCAAGGTGGCACTATAGAAGTTAAAAAACACAAACTATAAGTTTGCATTATATTGTATTATATTGTAAGTTACATTCGCACAGAAAAGCAATAATCTAAATTAATGTATTCAAAGTATGCATCTCATACTAAAACATAGACATTAAAAATAAATGATTGAGCTACATTTCTAAAAAATCTATATGCATGTGCACACAAACATAAGAAATAAACAGCACTAACACAAGTTTAAAAATATAATTTGAAACTGAGTGAGAAAGTCTGAATATCAGTCTTTGAAAGAGTGATCCATAAAGGTTTAGATGATCAACTGTTGCACTGTAAACAAGCAGAAACAGCGCTCTTTAACAGAATACACATGTATGTATATATGGTTTCAAGCCTTACTTACACCAGTAGTTCTCTGTTTGAAAGATGTGTAACCCCTCCTCTAGGCATGCAGGAAAAAACTTCTCTAGGCAAACATGGACCATTGTAACCACTAAATATTTCTTTTTCCAAGGACTTGTACTAAGTTTCCAATTCATGGCTTCTGGTAGACCACATGACAAACCTGCGACTTAGGGAAGCCCTTCTGGTACACTCTTAGAATTAGAGCTGTAGAAGTTGCCTAAATGACATCCCACCACAGGTTGCATTTCTCGTGT